>NC_050604.1:25843370-26030701 GCF_013368585.1 Megalops cyprinoides
GAGTATGACACACTGACTGTGTGCTGATAACTGATAATAGCTGATAATTTGGGTTCCACAGCAGTGGGTGTCAGTTCGCTGCCCAGCATGCTTAGTTCTGCATTTCTCTGCTTCACACAGTGTTGAAAAGTGAACAGTCCATTTACAGCAGAAAACATTGTCAGAAAACTCAGGAACTTCACCCGCCAAAAAGAGAGAAGCAGACCTTTGCAAACCCCTTCTTGCACTTCTGACAATGTAGAGTCTGTTCAGCCTTTCTCTGTCTGTCTGTCTGTCACAGCTCCTACACCCCCAGCACCAGTCAATAAATCTCTACTAGCTCTGTGGGCGGCGCTGGCTGTGTTTCTGCTGTGCTGTGTGTGTCTCATATGGAGGAGGAGGAGGAAAGGTGTGAGGAAGAGGAGGATGCAGCAAAATGGCCCAAATTTTACACCATCAACAGGTACAACTGCTTTGTGTCATTCACCATAACTGACATAACTGAGACAATATGTCTTTTTGTCCAGCAGGGAAAGGCTATATGTTTACAAATACACAAGTTGATCAGCATCACAAAATCTGTCAGATCTCATGCTGTTGGTTTATGTCTGTGTGTGTGTGTGTGTGTACACCACTGCTTCCAGAGGCGATCCTCTGTCTATAGGTAAAACTTTCATATTTTAAAGTGCTTTTAACCACAGTATAACTTTTTACGTAAGCTGGTCCTCCCTCTCTACCCAAGTTAAATATTTAACTTATGTAAAGTGTGTGCATGAAGCAAATTTTTGTCAACTATTGGCTTTTCCTATAGCAAACATTATTTTGTTTTGTTTATCCAAATGATTGTATTTGACCACATTTTGTCAAATGTGCTTTTTATGGCTCTTTATGTAAAGGAAACAGTTCCATGAATGCATAAATACCTGTGCACAAAGAGACAAATTAAAACCTCATTAAACAGATGAGATTTTGTCAGTGATATACTGATAGGACACTTTCTGTTTGGCTTTAACCCCTTCTGTATCTGTCAGGACTCAGGCACGGACTCAGACGCGGACCACAAGTGCTCCAATTCCAGGCGTTTATAAGCAGAATCGTCAAACAAGTCGGCAGTCCAAAAACAGGCAGGGTCAAAATAGCAGGTAGGCAGTCCAAGGGGAAAAACAAGGATCAAAACCAGAAACAGGCAATCAGGACAGGAGACAGTATCTAACACCTAGCCTCAGTGACCATGTGAAAGCTTTCAGTGATGTAGAATGGAACATTTACAATATTTTTGTTTGTCAACATGCAACAATATTAAAACGATGTACGAAAATTCTTTTTACCCATGGCATATCAGTGAAAGAATAGGAACAATGGTTTGCAATTAATCAATTTACAAATTACATTTTATTTTTTTATAGCACTGCTGAGTAGCAATGAACGGAACAAGCAAAGCAAGTAAAAATCCTATTCCAAAAACATTCGAGTTCCATTCTGATTCAGTATTTTCGGAAAGATATAAATTACATTCCCACCGACTTTCATTTAAGTCAGATAACAGTTTGATTTTTTGGTGTGTTCTCGGGGCCACGGAACATTTTGTCAGCTTCCAATTTACGCAAAATTCGAAATAGCAATATTTCGTCTAGTGCCTAGTAATTGGTCAATCAGGACTTTATGGCAAAATATATATTGGGTGTAATTCATCATGGTGATGCGTGTGAGTGTGTCTCATTTTCAGATGGTGTTCCCATATTTGCAGAGCCCTTTTGTCGTCTGTAAATCGGCCAACCGAACGCCCAAATTCTCTCTGTTAGATTTTCTTCTAATTTTGAAAGTAAACAAACCGGACCAAAAGCACGCTTGGAGAAAAGCTTTATTTGGTGGAGATGGAATCCGGCAGCATTTCTGCCTGCAAAGCTTTAACTCAGAGAATTGTTACCATGATCAGGCTTTTATACCATGAAACAAATGGCAACAGACAATAGGGTTACACTGCTGCAACATCAACCTATGCTCCCAATGCAAATCAGAATCTTTTGATGCTAAAGGTCCCTTTGTCTGTGGTGGTTGCCAATTGCCCACTCCCGGTTGTATTCTACAATTGATGGCTGTTGCCTGCCTTAATCAGTTGCTCTCAGCTCCAACTGTAACGTGGCGCCAGAGGTGTGGAGCTTCTTTGTAACTATGATAATAAGATCTCTGATTCTGAACCATGTCTGATCAGAAATTATTATAATCTTACATCTCCTCACAGGTCAGAGACAATTTAACTTTGAACTAATTTTAACTTTGAAATAAAATTTTGAACTAATTTGTACAACATAACATTCACACCTGTGTGTCCCCTCTGTGTGAAGAGGGAAAATATTGTAGAATAAATTATACTGTCACACAAAGCAAAAAATACAAAAGAATAGAATAGAATAGAATGGTCTTTATTGTCATTATACTCAGGTACAATGAAATTTCGCATGGCTTCTCCCAATGTAGTAAAATAAGACAGATAAACAAATAAATACAACAAATAAATAAATAAAAGCAGAGCCAGTAAGACAGTAGTAGTAGCAGCAAGACAGCAGTAATAGCAGCAGAATTTACACATACACAGAGTTGCAGAGAATTGTGTCTGTGTGGTAGCAGTTCTGGGGGTGGGGATGGCTGTGTGCTTGCGTGTGTGTGTCACAGTCTTTGATGTGTGAGTGTGTGCGTGACACTTTCCTGTGTGTGTGTATCACAGTCCTGATGTGTGTGTGTGCGTGTGTGTGCACTCACACTTCCTGTATTCAAAAGGACTATCATTTTCATAGACATACTGATGGTTTCTCAAATGTACTGATAAGGCCATGGAAACTAACATCAAATCAACACTGACAGCTCTTAATTTACAAAATCTGTCACCAGTGCAAATACAGCTTGATCTGTGTGTAGAAGTGGGATGTAATCTGAAGCATTGGTTATGCCATAGTAACACCCGCCCTAATTCACTCACTCATGTAGCCTGAGAGAGATCCTTTGAGGGGCTGAAATGGATCAACTGAATGACATAACCGCTTAAGATTCAGTGAACTGTCTCTTGAATTCATGTAAAACATGACAAATTATGACACATTGAACTTTTTTTTAGTTTCAGGACACTTTTTCATCCCGTCTTTCACTGTCATTCCTCCATCTTCCCCCTCCTTTGTCTGTCACTCTGTCCTCTATCTGATTGAATAAATTTGAAAATGTTTCTTTTCTCACAGAATCATCCAATGAATTGTTTGAGAAGAGGGAGGACAAGAGCGAGAATGAAGTGGGATGCAGTTACATTGGGGTAACTGTTAGAAGCCAGTGTGAACAACAAGATGCTGCAATAAGACCAGATGAACACACGAAGCCAAGTCAAATTAATATAAGTATTGTGTAGCACATGAATATATCTTCTATGTTGTCCGTTTTGTACAGCAAATTATCTATGAACGTATTATATAATAACTATTAATTTGTCATTAATAATAAATCTGAGTTCTAAAATTATTCAATAAATTATCCACGTTAATGTGTTCTTTCTGTTCATCTATTTATCTGTTTTAGCTAAATCTATGTGTCTAATCTGTCCCGGTACAAAGGACATTTGCATTTATCAGCCATTAGTTACACCCCCTCCTTAGGTCAGTTGGTGAAAAGGTTTATAATGCTGCCATCTTGTGGATATGCAGTTAGAGAGCTTCAGGGCTGTGAATTTTTTCACATGAGAGAACATCCAGCTATCATTGTCTCCAAAGCAATAACTGAGTACCTCATATTGATCTGTCTTTGAGTTGATAGTAGTAAATAGTAGCTATGGCTTTGATCTTTGATCTTTTCAGTGCTTCCCCTATGTGTCGTACATAGCATTGTAAGTTTCATCTCTTGTGTTAGCAACTGCTGAAAAAGATGATACTCTAGAAATTCAGACCACTGCAAGCTTGCTTTAAAAGTGATGGTAAGAATGCTGATTTCTATGTACATGCAGTGAGACACTAATTTGTCAGCAGCAGCAGAAAAATAAATTATTTTACATGAGTTCCACAAACTCCTAAGGCGTACACAACTGTTAATGTACGCCATCTGGTGGAGACAATGACCATGGTATTAATGTATTCATACTGTGATGTCACAGAGGATCCCTCAACATTCTGTTCATCAAGCTACACTTGAATGAGGTGAATAAGGGTCGTGGTTTGAGATCTCTTTAGCTCGAGAAAAGTGGCTGCAATCCTTAAACACGGACAGCAAGACGTGCATTTCCGAGGAGACCGCAGCTGATGGGCAGTGACTAGCTCTGTCTTTTTTTTCACATTTAAACTAACCTGCCCAGTTTTGAGAAGATATCAGGAAGGTGACAAACTGTACAACTCAGAAAAAGATAACATATCTTGATTTAAGACTGTTTACCACAACATACTGATAAGAAAAGTAGTTTAGACAGAGAGAAGCCCTCATATGATTGTCAGACAGTGACTGTGAACGTGTGGGAAAGCAGGTGACCACTTCCTCCCTCGGGAAATAAGGCAGTTAATAACAGGATTAATTACTAACACCTGTATTCACTCACTGACACTGCTTGGGACTCAATGAGTGATTAAAAAGACAGAGCCAGGAGTCTTGTGTGAAAGAAAACAAGTTACCAGTTGCCCTGTATTTCTAATGCAACTGCACCCATTCTATCAGGGAACCACCTGTAACAGTGCTCATGACTGTAGTAGAGCTACCGACCCTGGGGAGGGAGAGTTAGACTGTGGGGAGCTGTACTGTGGAAATGGGTTCATTCTGGTGATCTAGAGAATTCAGTGTCCAAGGAGCCTGCTTCACTCTGGGGAGTAAACCCCTCGAATGATTTAAACCTGTTTAATAAGGAAGTTTATTATTCTACACTGTGGGCTTCTACACGGGTGTGTGTGTGTGTGTGTGTGTGTGTGTTCTGGTGTCTCCTACTGGGCTATAATGGCAACAAGTAAAATATCTTTGTTACACTCCAGGTTGATATTAATAGTAGCAAACCGTTTTGAATTTTTAGTCATTTTTATGGGTTTTATATGCTGAACTTGCACATAGCTACCCATTTTCTTATTCGACAATGAAGCAACACGTGTCTGACGAACAGGCCAGAATAGTAGTACTATTGGAGGACTCTCTCCTCACAACACCGCTCCTTTAAATGTTACGAATGCTCACCGAAAAAGTCTTAATTATCATCTCTCAGACTGTCTTCTATGGACCACGTAAACAAGAGTGAACAGATTCGAGAGGAAAAAAAACTGGTAGGGACTAGGGAAACGGGAAAAACCAGAACGAAGAGATCGTTTTTTTTTGTTTGTTTGTTTTGTTTTTTCCCTTGCTTGTTTTTTTTCTGTTTTAATCATATCTCCACGTTAAAGGTAGAATCTTAGCGCTTCTGCGATTTATGCCACAGAAATGTATTAATTATTATGTGTACCTATCACAATCAGATAATGCCACATAAACAGAGAGAGATCATACAATGAGAATAGAAAAAAGAAAGCCGTTGGTCCAACCCCCCTTGGCAGCCTGACCTAACCAAATTTCCAGACATGCCCCAGACTCATGAGAAGCGCTCTCTTTTGATTGTCGGCTTTTAAATTACAGAATATTGGCTAGTGATGGATGTAATAACATGGCTCTTTCTGTTTTGCTTCTGTAAGTATATCATCAAGTTTTATATATAAAACAAGACAATTCCATAAACTGTTCAAAACCTGATTGTAGCTCTGTAATCATACAAATTTTAAAGCATTCAGGTTGCAAATGTTTTTGTTTATTCGAAATAACGGCAATCTGCCAAGGAGTTAATGTTTGTATAAGGCGTGGTAGTATTTATGTATATTCAACACATTGTGTGTGTGTGTGTGTGTGTGTGTGTGTGTGTGTTCTGGTGTCTCCTACTGGGCTATACTGGCTACAAATAAAATATCTTTGTTACTCTCCAGATTTATATTAATAGTAGGAAATTATTTTGAATATTTAGCAATTTTATGGGTATTATATGCTAAACTTGCACATAGCTACCAATTTTCAGATGCTCTAATCTGAAATGAAATAGATTATCAGGTTCTCAACTAAATAAGAACAGAATGAACTATTCGTGACCGAAGAGCAACATATTTTGCTTCTTGTGTTTCAAATGGGAACTTTCATTACAGTCATGACAGCGCACCGCAGCAACGAAATGAAACAATGTATTTTGTAAATGTATTTTGGTATAAGTCCATTAAAACGCTAGAATACTCATCCTGAACCGTTATGTCGCTTTCTGAAGCCTTAAAATGCTCAAACGGGGTCTTGCACAGTGCGAGAAAAGAACACAGGTCGCTGAAAAGGGAAAAGTCGGAGCATAGTCAGTTGTCCAGCTGTCATGATAAAGTGTTCAATGGATCTAATGTATGTTATAGGGGAAATAACCTAGACAAAATAAAAAGTACGTTTGCAAATCCACTATGCAAATATTGGTTATATTTGCAATTCAAAGCCAACTGCTGTAAAAACAGCGCACAGAACGAGCCTTTTGGGCTGCTGTCACCCAAACTGCCCTTTTACCAGGGCGTGCCTTCATAATCCTCATGGGTTTATCATTGTGTAGCAGCCAGTGGTCCCATAATTTAATATACGATGGTACGTAAAACAGAAAACACATACATTTTGTGAATACATGCAAATTTGTTTTTAAATAAAGAGGTAAACAAAGATAAAGACACTCGATGCCACGAAGTTCCATGCGCATATTTAGATACAATGGTGATATCAGAAACGCAGGAGAGGACTTTAAATATGGAGGGTTTGTATTTGAAAAGGTCTAAAACGAAGCTTTTTTTCTACACAGAGGGTCACATGTCATCGTTTTCCTAAATTTAATTTATTATTCGTTTTACGTCACGCAATTGAAGGTCGTAACGAGTCACGAAGAATAGCATTGCAGTGCTAAGTACGATTTCCTTTTTTTTTTTTTGAGGTAAAGCTTCATAAACGCGCGAAAGCAGGATCAGGAATGACGTTTTAGAGGAGTTTTCTTGTAAATCATGATCAATATGTGAAGTCAGTAAGTCCGGACAGCGCTTTTCTTGTAAACTGATGGACGTACAACTTTTTATTGTCTTTGGAGGTAGCCATTTTTTGTTTTGTTTTAATACCCACTGTGTTTTAAATTCTGTATAGGTAATATACAATTGTTGCCAGGTTTGCGGATGTATTCAAAAGCCAAGTGCCTCGAAATCAGAGCACACTTTAAGTGTGTAATGACTCCTCAACATGATCCTTTCAAAAAGTAATTAGCAACATTCTTTACAAAAAATATATAATTTGTTGCCAGAATTGTCAGATAAAAGAAACACCTAAACCAATATAACTGAACTGAATTGAATGCTGTATTTTCTATAGTATTGTTGATTGCTCAGTTAGAAGTCTCTGTTCTAAATTAATTGTTCTGGGATGCCACTGGGTTTCTTTAGCCTGCAAGATGGGTGCTCATTAGCCATATAGATGGAGGCGTTGTAGCTAACCAGATGTTTGTACCAGAGTAGGGCTCTTGGTTATTGTGAAAGCGTGTTGTTTGTTTGTGCATGGACTCTTGCTGTGTGTTTTACTAAACCCACACGTTGCGCAGGGGTGAGGAGTAGGAGTGTGGTGTTCCACAGTGGAAACGGCAGCAGCGGACCGACAGACGCGCAGGTGTTTTAATGAGCAGAGCTTAAACGGGTCACTTTGACCCCCCCATGACCTGACCGCAGAGGAGTACATACAGACAGAAGCGAGGGATGGGGGCGTTAATTTCAGAGAAAAGGTGTACAGCAGTGGAGGGCAAAGGGGAAACAGCAAATGAGAAGATTGACACAACTGTTCATGTTAAATACGGTACAGTAGTGTGAGTCTACAGGCAGAGACATGCCCCAAGCACTCATGCTTAAAATGAAGTGTACCTTGAAGAGGCTTTGCATGACTTGAACTTGAAAACAGAATCACAGCTTTGGAAAAAAGAGTGAGGAGTGAGCAGAAAAACTAGTCTGATGGTGTCACAGAGTACCTGTATTCCAGGCAACATCCTGACAGCTCTTTCCATAGCAACTGATATCTCTTTTTTATATCCATTGCTGGGGATGTTTGTCTTTCCTTAGTGATCCATTAGTGGTCTATTGTGAAATGATCTGCCAGCCAGTGGTAAGAGGAAGGATAATGGATATTATTGCAGCAATATGTTCATGAAAAGCAAAAGAAAAAAATTACAAAACCTCTGCAGAATTCCCTAATAATATCTTTTAAAAATGATAAATATTTCAGTCCAATCCCTCTCCCAGAAAGTAAGATGTTTTGTCTGGTCTATGGATAATAGGCACTCATATAGAGAGCTTCGCACAGACTGGTAATTCTACAGGCTGTCGGAAAGGGCCGTGCGAGCTGAGTGTGGCATGTGCAGAACAGAAATGTAAGACACCTGAAACCTGTGATTGAACCATAGAATGTTGAACCATAGAATTTCCTGGTGAAGCATGTGATGCTGTTTGGAACAGTGGTCAGTCGTGGAGTTCTGCTATGAATGCCTGAGCTGTGACATCACAGCATCTTGAAACAGCACATCCTCCTGAATCTACCCAAGTTGCAGGGTAATACCCACTTCACTATCTCAGCCAATCACCAACAGACATGTTGATGGATGGATTGCTCATAGTGGGGATACTTTTAAGATTGTTTTCAGCAGCTCTGAATTCAAGGCAAAGAATAAAGCATGTTAAGGTGAGTCTATAGTGTGTCATGGCTCTGGTAAAATGGGTGAAAGCTGCAGGTCAGGCTGGAGAGCGTAAGGGTGGAAACAAAAGGTAAGGGCATGTTGTCACTCGGTTATTTGATATGCTGCTTAAAACAGGGGAATTCCAAGTTACACTCCCAGCCAAAAAGCGGCAAACCGTGAAAGATGACACTGTGATAGCTAATGAGCTCTGGGTGTACACCCGAGAGGGTGTAGTCGGAACAGGCTGAAATTATCAGATTTATGGGGTGACAGGGGGGCCCAGTTTTACAGCACTTTTTACTTTAGATGCATTACTTTGGAGCCCCATTCATTTTACAGTTCATTAACTGTGTAAATCTTAACTCAATTTGTTTGATTCCTTTCTCTCACAGTGCACAACTGAACCATGGGTTTAACCTGTAGCATGTCATTGAATGTGTTTGCATTTGACTGTGTCACTCTATAAATGTGTGAATTGTATTCTATGTAAAGTTATCAGTAACTGTTATATTGTGAATATGTTAATAAATGTCTGAGTTACTGTATTCATGTGCAGATGTGTGTATTACTGTACTAAATGTGTCAGGAACTGTGTGTTCCTCTGTAAATTAAATTATGTGTGTTACTGTATTTCAGATGTGCTGAATGCTGTACAGACTGAAGTGAAGAAAGTGAGAGGGAGAGCAGGAAAGACTGTTACTCTACACTCAAATATTACTGAAGTGCAGAGTGATATAATGTGGTCATTTCCTTTTGGCACTTCTTCATCCAAAGTGATAGCCCAGCTCTTTAACAAAGAGAATGTAAAATACTACGGCCAAAGATTCAAAGACAGACTGCAGCTGGACACACAGACCGGATCTCTTACCATAAAAAACCTCAACACCTATGATTCTGGAGGTTACCAGCTACAGATTGCCAGCAATGAGGAACTGTCTACAACATTTATAGTAATGGTCTACGGTAAGTTTTTTTTTCTTCTCATTTTTCATTGGCTCCAATTATTCAATCCTATTGGGACTTTTTTTTCACACTACAAGTCCTAGAATACACCAGGAGGCAAACATCAGAGGGTAGGTGCAATATCGTAACAGTAGCTGAGGGATTCATAGGCGCTCACACAAATCCAGTGTGGGCTTCCAGTCATTGTGAGCAAATGGCACAGGCAGTGCCGAAGGCTGTAGACCTTCCCCTGAACTGAAAGCAAGGACTTTTAACTGTCTGAGCCATTCAGGTAATAACAGTAAGTTATTTTCTCTGATGCTTTCAAAGGCTTTCATTTTTTCACAATAAAGCACACACCATGCAGCAGGGCACCAGTAAATCACAAAGGGTTTGCTTTCTGTGGTTCATGTAAAACGCAGTTAATGACGGTGAGCTACTCTGTACACGCTGCAATCAGCTTTTTTCTGTTTGCGTGTATCTCACAGTGTTTAGGTTTGGACACATCACAGCTTTCCAGGACTACGCCATCTGTTCCATTTAAATGTTATTTTATTACGTTTAATTTCTTTTATCAGAGAAAGATTTACTGCTTAGCCAGCTGTGTTTGCCTTTGGCTTGGAGACCTGGCAGCAACATTGGCAGTTATACTGGGTCAAAGGTCTTTGTTCTAATGTGCTTCTCATCATTTATTTCATTGTTTCAGTCCCTGCTCTGTGGCATACAGTGGTGATTTATCATTTGCCTGGAGGGGAATTTTAAGACTTGCCTCATGAGCCAGTTCATTGGAAGAGCTAATGATTGGCGTTGGGGTTTCTGTTTCTCCCCAGGTCTCGTCTCCAAGCCTGAGATCAGACCCCTCAACACCGATGAGTCCGATTTCAGAGATTTCCCCTATAACAATTCCTGCTCAGTGCTGTGCTCTGTGGAGAACGGGAGAGAGGTCACCCTGTCATGGCAGAAAGAGGGGGAGACACTGTCCCACACCAGCAGCCCTGATCCCAACACCCTGTCTCTCCCTCTGGAGATAGAAGAGTACAGCTCCACCTACAGCTGTGCGGCTGCTAACCCAGTCAGTAACCAGAGTCTGGATCTCAACACTGAGGAGTTCTGTCCCCAGAATGCAGGTATGAAGACTTTGCCCCAGCATGCTTAGTTTCTGCATTTCTCTGCTTCACAGTGTTGAAAAGTGAGCAGTCCATTTACAGTAGAAAACATTGTCAGAAAACTCAGGAACTTCACCTGCCAAAAAGAGAGAAGCAGACCTTTGCAAACCCCTTCTTACACTTCTGACAATGTAGAGTCTGTTCAGCCTTTGTCTGTCTGTCTGTCTGTCTATCTGTGTAGCTCCTACACCCACAGCCCGAGTCAATAAATCTCTACTAGCTCTGTGGGCGGCGCTGGCTGTGTTTCTGCTGTGCTGTTTGTGTCTCATATGGAGGAAGAGGAGGACGCAGCAAAATGGCCCAAATTTTACACCATCAACAGGTACATCTTTATGTCCTTGACTCTGACATCATCTTGTATCATTCTGTCTAGCAGTGATAGTCTGTATCTTTACAATCATACCAGTCAATCAGTGTCACAAAATCTGTGTCAGATCTCATTCTAGTGTGTGTGTGTGTGTGTGTGTGTGTGCGTGTGCGTGTGTGTGTGTGTGTTTGTGTGAGTTTCACAGCTTCCGGTGGTGTTATTCTGCCTCCAGAGAGCTCTGAAATTGTCTACAAGTCAGTCCGCATAAATCCCAAATCCTCTTCCTCACAGGTCAGTGACAGTTTTGCATTTTAAAACACTTTCAACCACAACAAAACACTCTCACAGCCGGGCTCTCTCTCTGTGTCTCCATTCTGTGTGAGGAGAAGCAGGAACATAGATTATCTATTAACGGTACTGTGGCAGAGAGCAGAAGTAGAAAGGGAACAGTATGTCTCGTGTTTACTTGTGTCTAACTGTTCATAATTCCACAAACACACCACTGACAGTTCCTCAAATGTACTGCTAATGGGAACTAAGACCGGACCGTGCTGGTGTTTTTACAGCTCACAGATCTTACACAGTCTATCCGCCATACTGACATAAACAGAACTAATTACACTAATTACAGTATGGAATATCACTCAGACATAGCGGCTCTTAAAATATAGTACAATAATCAAACAAATGATTTTTACCTGCTGGATAAAGAAAATGTGTTATGAATGGATTTTACAGTTATTAAAAAAAACATTAAAGGGGACATTTGGGGTAGTGATGTGCTGTTTGGGAACTCCACAGTTCTTGACTTCAATCCCTTCTGTACCAAACATGCCTCAATGGCAACTGGAACAGGACATTTCAGGGTGTCAGATGACACATTAAAACCCAAGATGTTTTCTCCTTCCAAAGTGCTGAGTTGTCAACAAAAAAAATCTAAATTTTGTGCTAGTAGCTCACACACAAAAAGTCTTCTCATGTGTTTTGATGTCAGTCTCATTCTGTCCCCTCCCTGCAGGGAAGAGGCAGAGTGAAAGAAAGAGAGGAAGATGAGGAGAGAGGAAGAGGAGAGGAGCCCCAGAGTACAGTTTACTCTCTCCTCAGCAACACCGTCTACTCTACTATTGAGAGAGAGGCAGAGGATGGAGGGGCAGGAGACATCTGAATGTGTACAGAAAGGGTAGTGTGAGTGTACAGTAGGATTGAATGTGTACAGAAAGGGTAGTCTGAGTGTACAGTAGGACTGCAGAGACCCGAGCTCCTCCAGGAGCCTGTGGGAGAGGACAGTGACCACAGACGGGAGACCAGTGTGTAGAGCAGGGGTAGACAGGCCCAAAGAGGTCAACGCTGCAGGACGCAGGAGAGAGTGTCAGTGTGTCATTTCACTCATACAGAGCACCGCATTGCTGCATACGGGACTGAGCTTGCGGTTTCCTTTGTGTGTTTTGGTTCAGTTTCAAACGGCTTCATACATGTGTTTGCACTGATATTTATAGATTTTGAAACATATTTTTTGTTTAAAAAGGTTTGTGACATCATATCTGAGTATTAAAGGAGGCATCCCTCTTGAAGTCTAGCCAGGATGTTTCCATGAAATTCTGAATGTAATTCATGAGAAGTGTCATTCTCTGTGATTCTGCTGTTCAGGTCTCATTCTGTGTGTTTCTGTAATATGCTGCCAGCAGCATTTTGAGTTGAATCTTATTTTCATACTGGAAATAAACATCAACATTTTTAGATCTTTTAGTCTATCATTTGTGATTTTGTTTTGACGAATGACTTTTCATCTGCAAAAAGAATGACTGGATGTGTGTCTTTTCAGTTAAATGATATTTTTGTTCTTATTTAATCGGCAGTATAAAGGATTATGGAGGGCAAAGTGTGTGTTTCAAAGTCAAAGATTGGGTACAAAGAGATGCATGTGCAGAAAATTAGCGTGATATTCAGAGGAAAAGGCTAAAGGGGTTTATTAGTGCACTAATGGCAGCTAATCTCAGCGATATGGGGCAGCTACAACAAATACAACCAAACAAAGGACCCTTTGAAAGGTTTCTGAAATGTGAACGCATTCATTCAGCTGTTGACTCTTTCTGCGATGAATTCCATGCAAAAGTCGTCATTCTGCGACTGATTCTGAAACCTTGATATACCATGGAAATATTCGGTGTTTTTGTGTTCTTTCCCAGAAGTGAGGCAAGTTTCAAAACACATCTTCTGAAATGTAGTCCGACATTGTGTGTCTAATCTAGTGTGTATGACCATGATCATGAATGATGAGATTCTACTGGAAAGCAACATATTTCAGTGAAAAAATTAATGCTGAAATGCTGTCACCAATTTTTTACAAAAGCCTGACACAATAAAAAGTGGAATTTCTTTTCTTCCTGAACTTTTTGTATACAGTGAATATAACATGTCCTAAAGCTTGAAGATTTTACAAAATACAGAAAGCTGTAACATGCAGAGGTCAGATACAGAAAGCTGTGATGTTACCCCTCCCTACGAGGCCCTGCGGTACCCATGGTAGGGCATGAACATGTGTTACAGCTCTATTTTAAATATCACCACAAGGAACCCTCACACCTCCACTTGTTTGTTTGCAGGTACATAGGAGATAAAAGAATGAGAAAGACTCCCACATACTGCACTTGCAGAGCACCTGTTCATTATACGTAAATGCTAATGTTTTGGTCTAAACACCCTTCATCAGAGCTGTAATATACACACTGTAAGGGCAGTATGTGGGAGTGCTTATTTAGGGGGGGGGACACTGAACCACACCAGCAGCCCTGATCTCAACACCCCCCTGTCTCTCCCTGAGGATAGAAGAGTGTGTGGCTGATAACCCAGTCAGTACCCAGAGTCTCCAGCTCAACACTGAGAAGTTCTGTTCAGGTAGGAAGCCACAGGATCCTTCTCACAACTGCTGTGTAGTTCACTGTTACTAAGTTACATTTTAGATTTGGTTATTCAGGCCATGTTCTGCTCTGGTAGGAAACCAGAGACTCTTTCACAGTAACTCTGTTCCTTCCTCCTCTCTCTGTTTCCCTTTCATGTGACTCCTTCCCTCTGGGTTTCTCTCTGTGTGTGAGGAGGCTGTGAAGGAAACAGCAGGTTAGAGCCCATGAGCCCATCCTCATGTGTGCAGTGTCCCTCTCACTGGAACCCACAACTCACTGGTGTCAGGCCCAGTTCCTCCTTAATGGAGGCGTAGCTGAGGGGGCCGTGTGGTTAAAGAACTTCAGTGGAAACAGCGCCTGCAATTGGCTGCGGTCATCACTATATATGGAGATATTTACAGGTGCTGGGCTGCAGCAGTAGACTGTAAGCTGTGGGCACGTCAGTTTAGGCTCAGGCTACCAGAGGTGCTGAAGCACACCTAACCCCCACTCCCCCAAAACACCCACTGTCTTAAAAACACCACAAGCTCTTATACAAATATGACCTCATGTGACACTTGACGTTCACACAGTTGTTCTGTGGAAAACACAGCATTAGCATGTTTTGAGTGGGCTGGACTATGTCAAACTAAATTTTATGAAAACACCTCTGTTATTTATTATAAAGAAAAATTATTTTCACAAACATTCAAAGCTGGCGTAAGAGTCTCCTTTCTTCCAGGACAGGCTTCGCGAGTTTAATTTCTTTCAGTTACAGAAACAGGACATGAGTCTGATCCAGACCATTACTACAGAAACTGCAGACAGTTCTTTTAAAAGAAAAACACTGTTGTACCGTTGGGCAAAGTACTTACTGGGTAATATTGTAGCCTATGTAAGTTGCTCTTGATAAGAACATCTGCTAAATGATAAAAATGTAATATAAATATATTGTGATAATGCATCACATTGCCTATTGTTATAGATCTGCACCTGCCCGTATCAGCGTTTTATTGTAGGGTCACATGATATCAATGCCAGGTGCAAGCTCAGTGCAAATTCAGCCTCTGTATTCAGAGTGATGAATACACTTGCTGAGTGAAATGCAGGCACAGAGAAAGAGCAGAGAATTAAAGAGAACAGCGGAACACAGACACACACAGCCCCTGCGGGAAGGGACTCTCACCGGCTGACAGTGATGTCACTCACATGAGGCAGCTACTGCTCCTGCTAGCAAGCATTTTAGTAGCATCTGTACCTGTCTTTTCACCTGTCATATTTTAATGCTGTATTTACTTTTATGGACAGGAGCTGGAGAGTAATGCATGGCTACCATGCCACCTGCTTTTTTTCCTTTAATTTACCTTTTACATGCTGCCTTAAACAGAGCAAGCTAATTGCCACCCCTAGAGTCTTGTTAGCTAAAGCTAGTTAACAGAGTGTCTGCAGCAAGGACATGCCACACAGACTCACATCTGCAGTGATGAGGCCCCTAGAGGTTACACAGCGAGAAAAAAAAACACAATTTAATCTCACAAAGGAGCACCTAGCAGTAAAATGCCACCCACAGACCTGAATTAAGCTTAACCCCCGAAACAACAATAACAGCAATTTAGCCCTTTACTCATGGTAATTATTCTCTGCAAACTGCAGCACTGCAGCGGCCACGCTTCTGTGAACCTCCCAAATTATTCTGACAGGGAAAATGACCAGGCCGATGAATCTGTGATGCTCAGTGTACGACGCCTCACAAACACTAGAGGGAGCTAACACACACGTCATTCCACCATCATTCCATTCACTGGCCGGAGGTAACTGTCAAATAACCACACCAATACTCAGCCGTGTCTTTTTTCAGGTCTTTGCTGTGCACAGATGCTGTGCAGATCCACTGACCCAGATTTCAGATGGCTGGACTTTGCCTGCGCATTGTTCCCGCTAGTGAACTATAGTTCCCTCTAGATGGCCAACTAGTGCCATCTGGTGAAAATGCAAAGGTCTGCACAGCATTGATCCTCAGACACAAGCCCAGGAGCACTACAGAGACAAGAGTGGATTCTTTAGAGACAGCACTGCTCACCACTGCTGTAGCACCAGCCCGAAGCAGCTCAGGTGATGAGTCTCAGTGCATTGTGGGATATGACAGGGCTGTGTTTGGAGGTGCTGGTGTATTTGCTGCATTCAGAGTACAGCAGGCAGGTGGGTGTGTGAGTGAGTGGAGGAGGCGGTGCTGTATATGGGACGGTACAGAGGTCTATAAATGGATCTGAGGGTGGCTGTGAGGCGAAAGGGCTGCAGTGCCACAGCAAACAGGAAGTGGAGCATCAGTGTGGGCAAAGCTGAGGGGCTCTGTGACACATTTAACCCCTCTGTGACAAACACCAATCAGCTTTCACCATTTCTAACCGAGCAGAGGGAGAGAGGCAAAAAAAGCATGCGGGCATGAAAGGGCTGCAGTGCCACAGCAAACACACCGAAATATACAACTTGTCAGTTGCCTGTGCTGAGTAATAACAGATAAATAGGGGCACATAAAACAACCCATTTTGATGATTGTTGTGGATAAAACAAGTTTTCACACACAAATACAATACACACACAAAAAAAACAGCACACCCTAAAATAACAGATTGTACACATAAGGTAAAGGTTTGAGTTATGGTGGGAAAGGGGAGACAAGATGCGCAAAAGGTGTTCAAAACGCTATGTGAAAAGTTGTTCAGTTGCAAAATCACCCAGAAACTGCAAAATTTTAATGCAAAATAATTACTTGAATAAGTAGATGTCAGGGATGTGATTGAGCTTTTTTTTACAGGTATAGCTGTAAAAAAGAAACCGGAAATGTCTTCTTAAATTTTAACTCAAGTACTGCATTTTTAGTACAGGATCTAGCGTTGCATGACATCGGGTCCCTCCACCCCCCCCCCTCCCTAGGGTTAGAGTTAGGATGAGGGTTGGGCTTCCGAATAGGGATAGAGTTAGGAGAACCCTTTAGGGACAGAAAGATATAAAGTACATGTGAGAGCATGTACAACAGGAACTGCAATGTGCTGAAAGCAAAAGGGAAGTAAATCTGACAGGGGAGTCAAATCTGATACAGCACTGCACCAATGTGTCAGAAAAAGGGTTGCAAAGAGATTGGTACCTGATGAGGCTGGAGGTTGTACTTTATGTTCAGAAAGGAGGAAGTACAAGTTCTTGAAAGGAGTGCTGAGCTGGAGTGAGCATACACTGCAGAAAACAAGCTGTTAACGAGCAAAGTACTGGCCAAAAGTCCTGAGCAGATGTTTTATGGATCATTCTAACCTGACTGAACTGGCTACGTGGGAATAATTTGAAAGCACATTTCCATTTTTCCATTCTTGGCAGTTGTAATTGTAAGGAATTAATATTTTATCTCATCTTGTGTGGAGCAATTTTTCTAAACCTGGATATGAAAATTAAATTGGAGACATATTTTAAACTGTGACACAATGATAAACGTCAAAGTGGGATTTCGTTTTTTTCTTCTCTTAGTCCTCGGTGGTAAGTTTGAGAAGAGCTGAAAGACAAGTGCCTTACGCTGACTCCTTCCTGCATTTTACACTCGGATGTGACATAGAGATGTTAGAATGAGAAAATACAGGGCCAGGTTACACAAAAAAACAACATATTTATGAAGTGTTTGGTATGTTTGCTTTAAAATATTGATGAATTCTGGCATAAATTGTTTAGTGTAACCTGTCTTCATTTTGATATCAATGATTTGAAAGGCAGACCTATTAGACCTATTTTAAGTGTTGCTACTGGCTTACAGAAACTTTAGCGTTTCATGTATATGGGTGACTTTTTGTTTTTGTACTCTGAATGCTTTTTTTGTGCTGTTATCATTTATTTTGGAAATGTGCAATATACATACATATATTACTTAGAAGCCCAGCTTAATTTTTGACAGAACAGAGGAGCAAGCAGAAGAAAGTTTGTACAGGGGTTGGTGACAGCAACTTTAAATGTTTTTGACAAAAGAAAATGCTTTAGCTTTGAAGGAGGATGAGACTGTGAAGTGAAGTGGAGTAGTGGATGGTGAAGGATTAAGTCTGTGGTGTCCTTCCTCAACATCATCCGAGGGTAGTAGTTTACCTCAGTTCACCCAGGCAGTTGCTAGGTGGACTTGGTTGGCAATAAAGGCTTGCAGCTCAAGAGGAATTCTGTAAGAAGCAGAATTGTGCATGTGTGTGCGCACGCAAGCACATGTGTCTGACTGTACAAAACATTTTGTTATATGCCAGCCTGTGCTTCATTCTTGGCTAATTCATCATCTGTGCAAGTCCAGATCTGCTGAGTGCTGTACAGAATGTGAAGACAGAGAAAAGGAGAGAGGGAGACACTGTCGCTCTGCACTCTAATATTACTGAACTACAGACTGGCTCTCAAGTACTGTGGTCATTTGGACAGGCCCCTCCATACACACCGATAGCTCAGCTCTTCAGAGGAGAGATTTTTACACACTACGATGAGAGACTCAGAGACAGACTGCAGCTGGACAGACAGACTGGATCTCTCACCATCAGCAACCTCAACACCAATGACTCTGGAGTTTATCAGTTACAGACCATCAATGGATTAATATTTTTTCAGAAGTTTAATTTAAGTGTCTATTGTAAGTACCAGTTCTTTTTTTGTTTCTCTTTCTGTCTCAAAAATTCTCTCTTTATATATTACTGCCTTTCTGCTGATGTTATCCTTTAATGTTCTGTTGTCTATCTTCTGTTTCTCTATTACGTCTGTCTTTATGACCTTTGTCTATACTCTCTGTGTCCCCCTCCTTCTAATTCCTGCCCTTCTGTCCTTCTGTGTGGGGCAGAGCCTGAATCCTGGGCAGGAGAATGTCAGATGATTGGTTTATCTAAATTATGGGTCTGTGATATGGATGATTGGTTCAGGGTAAATGTGTGTGATTACTTTATATAATCTCACTGGTGTGAAAAATCATGTCAAAAGTAAGAGCTCTGAAAAAAAGCATATAATTGTTTTCTCTTCGGAGACAAGTTGCCATTTGCTGAAAGGATCCAGTGGTGTGAGGTACAAAGCCTTGAAACTTTGCACACATTTTAACCTAACCGATAGTCTGAAATGCTGAAAGATTGCTTTATAGTAAATTTCAAAACTATAACTGGAAAACCATTATATTGGTGGTTTCATCTGTATATCTATAGTAAGTCTGTGTTTCTATTGTATGTTATGATTTTATGATGTTTCATTTTTTCTTTGTCCTTATTTTGCCCTCCATTGAATTTCCTCTCATCTAACCAGGTACACTTTTGGTGTAACATTTTTCCATTTTCTCTCATTCTCCTCTCTCATCCCTCCATCTTTGCTCTCTCCATACCTTTTCATGTTCTGAGCTCCTCTCTGTATTGCCATAGTGCTGATCTGCAGTTCTAACAGCTAATCAGTGTGTTCTCTCTGTTCACAGTTACCGTGGGAACACCAGATATCACAAGGATTCCTCAGGGTACCTATCTATGTGTCTGTCTTCACACGATCTAAATAAACATACGATAGAATTAATTCCACCACAATGGTGTTATATACATTTTAAAATTTTCTGTCAGTTCTTATGTTAAATTTTCCTTCCTTGATTCTGTTCTGTCTGTCCCGTCCTAATTCAATCACATCACAGCTCCAGTCTCTGAAACAACAAATAGAAAATCTCTGCAGAGTCGCTCAATGCTGTGCTCTGTGGAGAACGGGAGAGAGGTCACCCTGTCCTGGCAGAGAGAGGGGGAGACACTGTCCCACACCAGCAGCCCTGATCTCAACACTACCCTGTCTCTCCCTCTGGAGATAGAAGAGTACAGCTCTACCTACAGCTGTGTGGCTGCAAACCCAGTCAGTCACACAGTAACCAAGCTCAACATGAGGGGACTCTGTCCTCATGTAGGTGAGTATGACACACTGACTGTGTGCTGATAACTGCTTCTCTCACACGGCATCATTTGCTTTTATTCAGTTTCCTCCTAAAGCAGCAGCATTGGGTGTCAGTTTGCTGCCCAGCTCAGAGTCACATGACCAGGAGCTGCTATGCAGAGTAGCGCAGAGTTTTCCCCTCTATGTACAGCCCCCACTCAGGTAGCAGTAACAGCACAGGTAGCAATACCAGCACAGGTAGCAGTACCAGCACAGGTAGCAATACCAGCACAGGTAGCAATACCAGCACAGGTAGCAGTACCAGCACAGGTAGCAGTAACAGCACAGGTAGCAGTAACAGCACAGGTAGCAATACCAGCACAGGTAGCAGTAACAGCACAGGTAGCAGTACCAGCACAGGTAGCAGAAACAGCACAGGTAGCAGTAAAAGCACAGGTAGCAGTACCAGCACAGGTAACAGTAACAGCACAGGTAGCAGTAACAGCACAGGTAGCAGTAACAGCACAGGTTCACACATCACACTGTGCACCACCTGCAGTCCAGCACACTGATGGTGCTGAAGAGTCAGTCTCATTAAGCAGTATATCATGGAATGAATAATGTATGATGTATAATTCCAATGGAAATCATCAGTAACATTTTAATAATATATGTTCTGTGTCACTCACCTTTCATTTAGTTTTTACTTAGGTAAAATTTAAAACAACTGGAAATCATGCAGAAAACTCACAAAGTTAACCTACGCACCTCTAACTCTGATCCTCTCCTTACAGAGATAGTCATAAAGGATATATGATTCTCACTCAGATAAATTACTCCACACTCAGTGTTACTGTGTTTGGAAATGTAAAAACTGCAGAGGATGTTGGGCTGCAATACTGCAGAGGTCATTGGTGCTGATTTTGTGCTTTTGTTTGGACAGTTCCAGATACAACGACAATGAGACCAGACCAGAGGAACATTTACATGTGGCCTTTAGTGCTGATATCTGCAGTGCTGACAGTGATGATAATTGGATCAGCCATAGCCTTGAAAAAACAATGGAAGAGTAGAAAAACAGGACAAGAATGTAAGTATATTTTAATGACAATTCATGTGGCAGAATTTAGTGTCTTCAGTTTTCACTGCCCCTATTGGTCATTTAATGTGTGTGTGTGTGTATGCATGTGTATGTGTGTGCATGTGTGTGTATGTATGTGTACACATGTGTGTCTACATGTATACGTGTGTGCATGTGTTGGTGTGTGCGCAAGTGTGTGTGTTCATTTTAATGTGTTTACTGTGTTTAATGAAGATTACTGCCTGTCTATGATGCTGTAAATCTCCAATAACACTGTAATGTAAAGGGTACTGTGTACTGTGTGAAGTACTGTGCGTGCTATGTGTTTAAAGGTGATGATGCTGCTGCTTGTCTTTTGTGTTTAGATGATGGCTGTGAGGACAAGTTGCTGACAGAGGTGAACTATGCAGAGATCTCAGTAAGATATAAATAAATCTCTCAACATTTATAAATATATCTCTCTCAGATACACACACAGGCACAAATACACGCACATACACATGTGCATGTGCACACATACACACCCACTCACACAGACATACACACACAGACACAGGCACAGACACACATTGTTAGTTTTACAGTCTTCTGTGAGATGTTCTTAACTACTGAATTCCTCCTTATGTCTTTCCTACCACAGGGTGGCGCTCACGGTCACCCAGACACAGAAACGGAAGGCAGAGTTGTGTATTCTGATGTCACCAAACACAGCTGCAGTGATGGGAGAGCTGTTTCATGGGTTAGGATGGCTGATGGGATCGCCATGAGGACTGCTCTGTGTAGAGGATTGGCCAGTAGAGGTCACTGTTCCCTAGGGACCAGGTGGTCAATCCGAGCAGATATGAAATATGTGATTAATACATGTACCTCTGTGTCTGAAACTTTTTATATGTCATTTTTGTTTGAAATAAAGCATGAAATAAATGGATTCTTGGTCTGGTTATTATTGTGCATCAAGCTGCTTATTTGTTTGTGGTCGCAGGTTATCATGGACACAGTGAATGCTAAGATGTAGGCTGTCATGTTCTGTCACATATTTCTTGGGACCTTATTAGATGCGCTTTTATACCCTTGTTTTGTAAGTTGCTCTGGATGTCAGAATTTTTCAAGTGACGCAGTAAATGTGTGTTTTAGCTGAAACCGCAGGCTACTGCAAACACGGATGGGGCTTTTCAACAGGTCTGCCCACCTCAGCTGTTTACTCCTGTACTTACACTGTTACGTGTGTACACATGTACATAAACTGTGTGTGTGTGTGACAGCCTGATGTTTGACAAGCTTCAGCTGTAGCAAGAGCTTAGAACTGTAGAAAACCCTGACGGTTTGTCAGCAATGAGTTGTCAACACACGAACACTCTTTCTCATTCCTTTTACTCTACAATAGAGCAAAACACTTGTCATTACTCTTGTAAAATGACAAAAATCAAAAGTGACAAAGCCCATTGTAAGCTCTGAATAACTCGTTTGTGGATAGCAGTACTGTGTTGCTCTGCACTCTGTGTGAGGCTGTTTCGTGCTGAAAGAACAGGGGCCTACCTCCTTACCTGGCGCAGTCAGTGCTCAGTTCAAGGCTGCTGTGTTCAGTATTCTCTTTCTGCTGCCAAAACGAAGAGGTTTCAGCCTTTCACAGCAATAAAAAACATCAAAACACCTTTTTATATTTTAAGAAATGTGGGATACAGTGCAGTACAGCAGCTGTTCCCTGTCTCTCTGTGTGAAATGCCCTTCTCTTGGATTGGGGCTCACTGCGCGCGGCCGTGTTTCGTGTGTTCTGCCTGTCGCGCGCTGCTGGTGTCCCCGCGCTGCGTGAGGCAGCCTCCCTCCGGGAGCGCGTGGGGGGGTCGTAAACACGCGGCGGCAAACTAGCAAATCTGGACTTGAGGCAGCGGGGTTTGACTTGATGCAGCTTGGATGGGGAGACCAGCAGGCAGGATTTCGGTGGGAGGGGTTTTATAACAAGCTCATGAGAGCAACGAAGCAACAAAGCTGAGGAATTACGCTTCAGGTGAGAAAAACTCGCAACCGTTAAAAACGACTTTAAACCGAGTGCAGTAGAGAAACACTGCAACCAAGACAGAGTGTGTTTCTCTTCTTCCATTGCCCGTTTCTTTTCTTAGCAATGATTTCGTATTAAATTTGCCATGCAAACACATTTTGTGTGTGTGTGTGTGTGTGTGTTAGCGCAACGTTACAAAGATAAACTTTAGTGGAATACGGTTGCAGGAGTATATCCACATCCAGTGGATAAAATTCCCCCACATGGGATGCGTGCTCCGGTAAAATCGGCCAGTGTGCGCCGGTTGAGTTAGGGTGATGTTGGGTTACGGGTTAGGGTTACGCAAGGGTTAGGGTTGCGGAGGTGTTAAGGTGTGAACGCATCATGGTTACACGCCAGTGAGGAAGTGGAGGAGAGATACTGCCGCAAAGTATGAACGAGGACGTGGCTCTGTTATTAATCCTCACGTTAAGTGTAGTGGTAGGGTTATAACGAAATATTGTTAAATATTGATACAAAACGAGGCGATACGCATTGTGGATATGAAAAATGTTTCGCGGCATCATCTGTAATCAGTTTCTTTTAAATTATGCTGCTGGTTTCTCCAGAATGCATCCAAAGTGCGGTTTTAATTACATTGTATTAACAGTATAGGGCACAATACAAGATAACTCGTTCGATCTTGTGTAGCTTGTTGGCTTTCACTGGTGATAATAGTCTGAATCTGGGCATCTGCATTTAAGAAGTTGAGTTTTGTCATTTATTTTAGAAATCGTTATAACAAGACATTCTATAATTTGTATTTAAAACAATACACTGTGTCCACAGTTTTAACCAGAATTTGTTTAATTAATGTGTTTATACCTCCGGAAGGAATCTTGCTCAGTCATCATTTGTTTCCATTAAAATTTTGTTCAGAATATCGTGACTGCATAGAACTGCAAACCGGTGTTGTGTATGAAACTGAACTGTGAGCTGATTGTGCCATTACACCCCTAGATGTCACATTTTATTGTTAATACTATTTTTATTTATGTATTTCATTTTTGCTGTCAAATCAGGCCTCATTTCAGCACCCCTCAAACACAAACCCTTCCTGTCGCCCACCTCCCTCTGTGTGCTGACACTGCCGGTGAGGTTTAACACCTCTGCGTGTCACAGATTGCTGTGTTCGTGCTCTTGAACATGGACCAGAGCGTGTGGTTTCTCGCTTTGCTGCCTCTGTCTCTCGCTGTGGTCAGTTTTTCTCTTTCTCACCAGCTCTTGTGAAAGTAGATCACAGACTTATCACCCTTCAACTCAATGGCCATGTACAGAAAAACAGACTGAGACCCCCCCCCCCCCCCCCCCCCCCCCTCCCCCCAATCCCTTACCGCCAATGTAAAAGTATGTTACATTAAACTGTATGCTTACACACACACACACACACACACACACACAAACTTCCTCTGGCCTGTGCTTCTCTGCACGCCCACCCCACCGAACCCCCCTCTGTAATCTTTTTTTTCTCAGTGTGAGCAGGCAGCCTGTCAGATTCCAATCAGTGAAGTATCACATATGTAACTGCAGATACATAGGGCAACGATTGTTCTTCTCTATCGGAACAGAATGTGGAAGCATGTACAGAGATGACAAAGAGCAGAGTGAGGAGGCCGGGAATCTCTGTGAAGCTTCTTTGTGATAAACTCTCTCTGTTAAAGCCTCTTTGCAAATACAACTGAACTGAAATAAATTATTTACGAAAAAAGGGAAGAGAGGAGCATATGAGATGTGAAAAATGAGAACTTCACTGTGAGACACAAATAGCACTATGATGCCCCTCCCAACCACCAGTCCACCTTAAAGTGGAAAAGTGCTTATATTAATGTAATGCATTAAAGTGGTAAAGCACTTTGATGCATTACAAACTCTTAGAAGCCATTACTTCAGAGGAACAGCATCAATGAGCACAGCGGCTCTGCAGAGTGCAGGTTAGAGCCCATCCTCACGTGTACAGTGTCCCTCTCACTGGAGCCCACAACCCGCTGGAGTCAGGCCCAGGTCCTCTGCAATGGAGGCGTGGTGAGTGGGCTGTGTGCAAACAGTGCAAACAGCTTCAGTGCAAACAGCTCTTGCTTTGGGCTGCTGATTGTATTATTCAGATATTTATAGGCGTTGGGCTACAGCTGTGCAAAGCGTGTGCAAAGCGTGTGCAAAGCGTGTGCAAAGCGTGTGCAAAGCGTGTGCAAAGCGTGTGCAAAGCGTGTGCAGTGTGCACGCCACTTTCTGTGGGGTTGGGGGTGGGAACAGACTGGCAGAGGTGCTAAACCACACCGGCCCCCTCTGAGACAAACACCAAACACCTTTAACCATCTACAGGCTGAATGACAGGCAGCAAAGCCATGCAGGGCAGGCTGAAAAATACAGCAAAGTTTAAGTTAATATTCATACTTTATATGTACATTTGCATTTACAGTACACAGCCATAAGTTTCATAAGAAAACATAAGTTTCTATAAATATGTACAGTATATCATAGATCTCCTTAATCACATTAAAATAGGAACAGTGTGCAGAGTAACCTGTTAAAATGCCACAGGCTCTAATACAAATGGTATACAAATGACTGATGAAACATTTGACAGGCTCTCTTTTGATGTCTTATATGTTTTAGAACATATTATTCTGCATGTGAAACAGCACTGAGTTGTAGAGTTCAATGGGAAAGGGGACACATGAGGAAAACAAAAAAGAACTAAAACTTTCATGTTGTTTCGTGATGTAGCTGCTGCTGTATTTCTGTAAGCAGTAACTGACTTCAGTTGTAGACAGCCATGTGGAGCAGTCGTTAAGACAATCTTTTAATCAGAGGTATTCATGTTGTATGAGAGGATAACTTGCAAAATTAATAATAATTACCCACTTACAAGAGGGGGGTCAGAAGAATTCAGGGATCAGCAAATAAAAATTATTTTTTGAAAATTTTCTACCTTCTAGTATGAGACATGCAGTCGGTTTTTTCTGCAAAAGCTTGATTTTGTTTAATTACTCAACACAGCAGTTACAAGCTCATATTCCAAAATGAAAAGGCTGGAAAATCCTGTTTAACTGAAGCACCTGCCAACCTAGACAGGGGAACTAGAGTGCTGTGTTCCAGTAAGTGAGGAAGTGATGGGGTGGTTGACAATATTGGATTATATCTATTGTGACACAACAACAGGATTCTGACCCACCAGTGGCTCCGCCCCTTTCCCAGCCCACGCCTGACAGGTATTGGGGTTCATTGGCACGGGTTAAAAAGAGCCCTTACAGCTGTGCCTGGTTATGATAAAAGCTCCAAATAACATGAAACGGACCATGCGGAGTGTGTTTTTTGGTAATTACTGAATGACACATCCTCAAATGCAGTTTCTGGCTGTGGTGGAAACCGATACCAGAAAGAGGATCCTGTATTTTTCAGGGTTCAATCTGTGTGAGTGGCCCTCTTCTGATTTTATCAGGCACCCACACCCCCTCATACACAGAGACATTGCGTCTGTGTGTAGAACAATACAAACCCTCTGGCAGTGAAACAGCTTTGTGCTCCAAAACTGCAGACTCCCCAAACATCTGATGAACTGGTGGTAGAGGAGAAGGACAAAGTGAGGCTAGAGGCGTCGTTGACTTTAGTTTGAATAAAATAGGTATTTTCTAGTATTCTTCATAATATACTATGGATTACTGCATGGAGTTCAGTGAGTAAAAAAAGAAAAAAGAACATTTGTCATTGAATATACAGTATAGTAGGCCACATTTCCCAACACTACTAGCTGTGCGGGGCAGATCACTGACTGGGGCAGATCACTAAGGATAATTTGACTGACCACAAGGCTACAAGCCACAATGACAGAGGTTTCATATAGTCTCAGTTTCTGTCAATAGATAATATATATAGTAATACGCATGTACAATATAGTAATACATTCTTCATGACCGAAATGCAGCAACGCGCATTGAATTACTGAGAACAAAGTAATGGGTACACACACCTCAGGCGAGAAAGAAACTGTAAAAGGAGAGCAGGGCCCATTCTCATTGGATGTTACTGTAAAAAAATTTCCTGCATTTCAGCAAATCCACCATATTTGCAAATCCACCAAATCCATCATATGACTTGCTGAAATTTCAGCAAATTTCAGCAAGTCATATGATACCTGGTGATTACACCTTGGAAAACCTTGAACTTAATCACCCTTGTTCCCCCAAAGATGCAGCTGCCAGCAAAATTCCACCCACAGGCCTGGTCATACTGATCATGATGACAACATAAAATTCTCATGATCACATGCCTCTCTGTAAAGAAAATTATGAGCGCAGCCTGTAGTTTCATAATCTGCACATCTCTATTGCTTGTCTGTGCATTTGCGGAGGATGACAGAATCCTTCAGCCAGGACTCATTCCCAAATGTAAACATGTAGAGTACTGTAATAATATGATTCCCATAAGATTCCCATTACTGTGGGAAATCACCCTGAAGGGATGCAATAACATGACTGTAACAACAGCACAGATAAGAACTGGGCTTTCCAGCCCTCAGAGATTTGTGTTGGTGATTATCACAGCATGGGGGTTTTGTTTTGCAATAATGTATAAGATAGTTTTGTAACCCATTGTTTAGAACATGCATTGTTCACGTTGTACCAGTGCAGCCTACAGTATGATTTATACTCATTTGTTAGTGCTCCTTTATCAACTACCTGCAAATAGAGGTTTAACAGTGAACTGTGTGAACCATTTAATACCTCTGTGACAAAATAACCAATTTTGCCATTTTTCACAGAGATGGGTCAAGTACTTAAAAGTACAGTGAAATGTCTGCTGCTTAAGACTCTGCACTATTCACCTGCCTTTGGCTGTTGATGGAAATAACATTGTGTCAGGACTGCGGCTCCTTAGCCGGGTTTGTTTTTGTTTTCCCTGTCCATTTGCTTTTGTTTTTCCCTGTGTTCCAGCCCTGCCCTGCTCTCCGCCCTGTCTCTGCCTACCTGGTCACCTGACTGGCTCCATCCGCGTACCAGCACATCTGAACCCCATCTTGTCATCTGCCTTGCCCTATATATTCCCCGTTTGTTTCATGTCTCGTTCGTCTCAGTTCTTCTGTTGTGCTACAAGCCGTTTGGCTTGTTTTGCCTGCCTGCCTGTTTTCTTGACTTGACTTTGGATCTGTTTTTTGGTTTTGTTTGCTGTGCTCTTCTGGATTGTGACTTTGCCTGTTTTTGACCCTGATTCCTGGACTGGGTTTTTGGCTTGATTAAACTACCTTGTGCATCCTGCCTCCCTGTCTGCGCCCTGACACATTGGGGCAAAGTCTACTCAAAAATCTAATTTTCTTATAAAAATCTACTTGCCAAACTTTGAAGCATGTGAGCATGGATCAGATATTGAGCTACATCACTTACGGCCACGCTAAACTTCAGTGCATTTACCCAACTGATGTTCCAGCATCAATATCCCATTATTGTAATGATTTTCACCTTGATCCTCCCATAGGTGCACAGATCTCTTTGCTCGTTTATGACAACAAAAGCCACGAGCAGAGCAGAATTTCTGCAGGTCTTAAATCACCATTTGTTGAGTGGTCTCCATTTTCCAGGTAATGTTATGGTTACAGTTGAGGTTACTGGGAATGTCTAACAATATCAGTTCATAGTGAAGTGAAAATTCCATGCTGTCAAAGAGGAACAGAAATCCGAGATGAGTGCGTGTAAAACATCCCCTTTAGCGAGGAAGAAAATCTCCCTTAGACTCCATCACTAAATATAGATATATAGTACATACTATAAGGATAATAATGATGCAGGGATAATTTCTGGGATTTTTTTGTGCCAACAGCACACTGTAGATGGGAAAACAGTATCATCCTCTGGTGTTGCTACATGTTTCTGCCTCTTCTCACACACTGGCTCCTCCCTCTGCATTTAGACACAAAGCAAACTGAAATACCTCAGGGGACTCAAAATGGGTGTGAAGATGGAATTGCAAATGTCACTTTAAACTTGTGGCATTAAGGTTTGTGTAGCTTTTACTTCAATGCTGTTGTCAGAATAACACAAGCATCAATTCTGTGCATTTAATGACAATTTATGAAGGATTACACTTTTGTTTTTGTGTATTGTGTTTGGGGTGGAGCACAAATCTTGCAAAGAATATATCAAACAGCACAGATTAATAAAATCAAATATGCACAACCTTTCCACAATGATATGTGTGGCAGCTGGATGTTTTTTCTTCTGTTCTGCAGTAAGTTATTCAGCCTTTTTGAGGTTGCAGACCGCTGCTTAAGAACCCCTGCTGTAGGGAGGGGGCATGTTCCCGCCTTTGGGATGTACACAGGAACTGGGGCAAGTTAAAACAAAGCTGCAGACCTGCTTGTCGTTACTTGTAGTACAAAACTAACCTGCTCATCCTGTTCCCTACTGTTCACAGAAGCGTCCTTTCATCTGGGTTAATAATCCATTTTTATGTGTAAAATCCATCTTTCATGTGCCACCATTTCCACCTATGGTTATTTTTGTTGTATGGATCGAGCCCTTTATTCTTTTGACATCCCTCTACAGCAGAGATTGTCAAGCAGTACTGTGAGTTTGCAAGAGTTTGCAAGATCGCATGAAATAGGAAAATGGGAATGTATGTAAGTGTGTTCTGTATTTAATGTTATTTCATTTGTCTTTTTTAGAACATGGGAGTGTGTCTTTTAACATGTGAAACTGATCCTCTTCAGATCAATGAAGTCCTACTGTATTCCACTATTTTCTCTGTAACATCAGACCTTATTAGATCACCTCTCAGACACAGATCATCGCAGTCACCCACCTCCCTCCGTGCCGACAGCCTCAGTGAGGTTAAACGCCTCTGTGTGACACAGATTGCTGATGTGGATGAATGCGTCACTCTGCCAGCTCGTTTGCTCGCTGTGGTCAGCCGCTGTCGTTCTCATCAGCTCCTGCAAAAGTAGACGATGGAACGTGTGCATCAAAATGCTCTCTACAGCTCAATACCCGTCTCCTTCCCCCCAAAACAAATGTGACCACACTCTCTCTGCCCTGCACCTGTCTACTGCACCCTCACCTCATTCCCCCCACTCTCTGTCTCTTTCTTTCTCTGCACTTGAGTCTGTCTTTCCTGCCATCTGTCTCTCCATCTACATGTGCTGCTAGCAGGCAACAAGTCTGAACCAATTAAGTGTCAGATGTGTTGATAAATACAGGTGCAGAGAGTAGCATTTACTCTCACTCTCCTCATTACAGCATGCACAGCATCATGAGTCAAAATGAAGAACAGAGCAAAGTTATTGGTGGAAAAAAGGTAAGAGGAACATGAAAGAGGACAGGAAGAACAGAGGGTAAATGACAGGAATCACTGAAGGAAAAGACTCAGACAGCATTCCATTATTGATCTGCGGATAATCACTGTGATGCATTGCAGAATCTCTTAGAAACATTACAGATTGACTTCTGTAGACCTCATGAGGAACAGCATCAGTGAGCACAGCGGCTCTACAGAGTGCAGGTTAGAGCCCATCCTCACGTGTGCAGTGTCCCTCTCACTGGAACCCACAACCCGCTGGTGTCAGGCCCAGTTCCTCTTTAATGGAGGTGTAGCTGAGTGGGCCGTGTGATTAAAGAGCTTCAGTGGAAACAGCTCCTGCAGTTGGCTGCTGTCATCACCATATATGGAGATATTTACAGGTGCTGGGCTGCAGCAGTATAGAGTGTATGTGATGGGCATGTTGGGTGGGTGCAGACTGGCAGAGATGCTAAACCACATCAGCCCCCTCTTTGAAAGGCAACTTTTAATCACATTCTGAATGACAGCAATCAAGCAATGGACGTACAGCAGGTAATGTCCCTGGGTTGACCCATAATTGGGTGGAAAAACAGACAATTCAGTAGAGTCTTCTGTGTCTAATCCATATTGTATTTGCATACAATAGCTTGTTTTTTGGCATATGTGGACCATCAAAAACAAGAATGGAGAGGGGAAAAGTCAGAAAAGCAAGGAGAGAGCATAGTACTCTCAGCAGAAAAACATCGCTCCATTTTTAGAAAATAGCATAAACAGACTGGATATCCATGTAAAAAGCAATATTACTTTCATAACATTCCCAGCTGGTCTCCTTTCTTCTAGGACAGGCTTTGTGAGTTTAATTTCTTTCAGTTACAGAAACAGGCCATGAATCTGATCCACATCATTACTGAAGAGAATGAAGACAGACCATGTATATATCAATCGAGGTTTCTAACAGAGGTGTAAGCTGATATGCAGAGACAAAGTCTCCCCTCTGTATTTCAAGACCTGATGAGGGATGGAAGAATGTGCCAGATATTAACATCATCCTCACCTCAAACCCTAAACCTAAGTTTGTGCAAACCAGTGAGAGGTACATTAGATTTCTTCACTGGATCTCTTGGACCAGGTTAACCTTCAGCACAGATAAGCCTCTGGCGTTTGTAGCCCACACCTGCTGGTTTCACTTCATCAGCACTTTATTGTAGAGTAACATGTCAATGCCAGGTGCAAGCTCGGTGAATTCAGCCTCTGTATTCAGAGTGATGAATACACTTGCTGAGTGAAATGCAGGCACAGAGAAAGAGCAGAGAATTAAAGAGAACAGCGCAACACAGACACACAGCCCCTGCGGGAAGGGACGCATTGGCTGAATGACAGAACACATGTGCACAGGGAAAAGACCATGTCTGTGTCCATCAGGAACGCACTGATCCAAGTGGATTTCCAGTCTCCCAGACCCTCTATTTATCCTGGCTAGCTATTGCTCATGCTAGGTAGAATACTTGAACAAATATTTTATGACAAACACGCTTACATACATGTCTCTGTACTGCACCAGTTCCCACTAATCCTGAAGTAAATTAGTATTTTATAACGTCTCGCACGTACAAGAGGCGGAGCCCTGAGTCAAAGGAGAAGCGAGTGTTGGGACTGTTACTGTTTCGACTTCAGCTAGCTGCTTGTGGGAGGATTTCGCCCTCGTCTTTACACCAACATCCAGGCTCAACAACTGGCGGAATTTCTGTTTAATATCTGGTTCGGGTGGAGCGAACCCAAACACTGGATATGCAGATTAATTACAGGATAATCTCCCGATGAAATGATAAACGTCGAAGCTGACCGTTGTATTCTTCTCTTCCTCTTCATTGGTAAGTTAGTGTTCAGAAGTGAAATAATGATGGTACCTGTTAAATATATAATTGCCAATGCATTGTTTTCCTCATCTTATAATTTTGTTTTAAAGTCCACTCGTTTATATATCGCCCTTGTATGTTGTATTGATAAGATCAAGAATCCAGAATGCTCTGATTCAAAAATCCTCCTACTCTCCATGAAGTAGCCCTTCTGCTTCTTGGAGAAACCTGCTAATGTTTGCATCATTTATAGTCAATGCTCTGAACATCAGTTCTGTGGTAGGGTCGTCCTGGGGGCTGCTCTCTTGCGTGCTCTCCATCTCTCAAAACTACAATAAGGATGTTATTATTTCAAATGTCCAGGATCTTATTGAGGAAAGAAACTTTGGCTGGATTTGGAAAGAAATAGAATTGACACCACAAGACTGTTTTCCGTTTTTAACATGAGAATCGGTTATCGATGTTTCATGTCATTACATTTTTAAATTCATTTTGTTGCATTTGTAATGTTTGATATATGTTCAGTAATTTTGAACAGTCACAAAGGAAGATTAGTGTGCACGTTTTTATCTGGATTTTTTATTCGTAAATTCTATTCTCAACTCATTCAGGACTACAATGGCATTTGGTGGATAAATAGTATCCTGTGATTATTGTAGTATAGATATTGTAGAGAGTAATATCATTTGATATTTTGATATTATGATACAATTTGTGAATAAGATGTCTATTCAGAATGATTGTTGCACATTCACTTTCTCAGAGAATTTGGGCTGTGTAAGAATATACACTGCATACAAAGAGAAAAAGATGGTAGATCATTTTACAAATCAAAATGTGACCAGGTCTCACTACACCGTACACTTAGATATATGTTCAAAAAGAGTTGGATATGTATTCAAATGTACTTTTTATGTGCATGGTTTTTGTAATGTAATTTAGAAGTTTAGAAGTGTATCAATTGTTCACCTATCTAAAGAATGTTTTAGGAGTGAGCATGTTGTGGAATGCATATGCCGGTTAAGAGCAAGTTGGGACAGAGCTGATATGTTTGATATGATTGTTTGAAGCCAAACCAAAATTACAGACCTACATGTTCTTACTTGCAGTTTAGAACGGAGCAGTTTCTTTTTCCATAACATTCACCATGTCATTCCAGGGCAGTCCAGCTTCATGTATGGAGAGGCTGTCTTTCTACAGGTCATTTCTGTCAAGGTTATTTCCAGACAGGGGTACATTTACTCCAAGAGGGACTTGAGATAAATTAGGTGCTGATGGATTTTTAGGATTTTATTCTATACATTATTTAGGAATGTGTTTTGTTCATTATATGCTGTTTAATAACAAGCACATAGATTTATCAATTTAAACAACTGATCAAGTGATTAGTGTGCAGTGAGTCTTCAAACTGTTGACAACAGTCACATTATTGAAACACTTGTTTCAATTTCTCTCATGTTTGTGAGAAGGAAGTGCACAAGATGCTGATATAATAGATTGAATTGGGTATAAAATAACCTTAATGAGTCACTGCCATAAGTCATTTTTATATAAACTGTATGTATGCTGTCATTTGCTGTAGGACATATTTTGCATATAGACTGTAGACTGTCATACCATGTTTTTATATAGATTGTATTATACCCTGGATGCTTCTACAGTGTACTTTATATGAATACTGCTTACAGGTTGCATACCATGAGGTGCCATGTGGTTCATGAAACAAACTTTACCTTCCACACTTATATGAAATGCTCACACAACACACACAGATCAAACCCTCACAGACATATCTCTACTACGGAGGACTCCTACATATATATCTTAAATTTGCACACACCTGCATCTCCTCAAACCCTGCTGAATTTTCAGTGGTATACATGACAGCTTAAACCTTGACTTTTACATTTACATGAAACGGCTCTCACTTGTAACAAACTGCCCTTAAGGAGGCGACCAGTTATCAGTTTCATTCTCACAAAGGATGCAAGTGTAAAGGAATCTTGGTAAGGATGCAATTTAGTACTGTTGGGACACAGCCCTAGATTTTTGCTTATGCAAGTTTGTGGGGTAGCCACTGATAGGATTAAAATTCGTTTGGTGAGATATCATCTTGATAGCCACCACAGGATTTACCTGGCTAGCTACACCCTGTAAAAGAGTGAGAAAATGTATTCAAAATCTATTTATCACAAACTTCACCTCAGTGTGACAGCTTTAATTGATAATTTCAATAACACTTTAGATGATCAATAAATTGTTGTGCTATTTAAATTTAATCTAGCCTAAATTGACAGTATAACAAAAATCAAAATAGGTAACTTACGTTTAAAATGTTATTGTTAAGTTAGTTAAGTAAAGGTGCAGTGCCAATTTTACCTCCTCATTTGCGATCACTGCCCTACCTCACAACCTCAGTGCGAGCAAAGAAAGATGGTCGCAAATAATAAGGAATGTGTTTTGAACCCAAAAAATTGCTATATATCTATTCATTTATTTTTGAGAAACGGATTGATTCAAACATTCTTCTATCCACACTCAATCCAATCTACGCGGCATCAGATGTAATCAGGGTCACACACGTAATACTGCAGATTTTTATTAGAGTCTCATTTGATAGGCAAGTTGAAATCACCCATGCAGGTTGCTATCCAGCTGGGTAAGACTACAGAGACATCTGTAATTCAACATTGCTCACTGTTTATGTGTGATACTATATGTGGGTGTGGGTACTTTTCTGGAGAATTTCCTCAAAACCTATTGGCCACACAGCCGCAAAGAGAGGAATATGCTACAGTGTGGTAGAAAGACTGAAGAAAGTGGCACCAGCAGTGCAAAGTTCCAGCCCCCAAGGGAGATGGGACAGAGCTACGGAAATACACTATATGGACAAAAGTATTCAGACGCCTGACCATTACACCAACAGGGACTGTAATGACATTGTATTCAAATACATATACTTTAATATGGAGTTGGTTCCCCTTTTGCAGCTATAACAGCTTCCATTCTTCTTGGAAGGCTTTCCACAAGATTTTGGAGTGTTTCTGTGGGAATTTGTGCCCATTCATTCTGTGGAGCATGTATGAAGTCAGGCACTGATGTTGGACGAGAAGGCCTGGCTCGCAATCTCCGTCCCAGTTCATCCCAAAGGTTTTCGATGGGGTTAAGGTCAGGGCTCTCCTGCGGGTCAGTCAAGTTCTTCCACACCCAACTCATCAAAGCATGTCTTTACAGTCCTTGCTTTGTGCACTGGGGTACAGTCATGTTGGAATAGACAAGGACAGTCCCCAAACTGTTGCCACAAAGTTGGAAGCATAGCATTGTCCAAAATGTCTTGGTATGCTGAAGCATTAAGATTTGCCCTTCACCGGAGATAAGGGGCCTAGCCCAAACCCTGAAAAACAGTTGTGGCCAAATACTTTTGTCCATATAGTGTAGCTTTATTCACGTGTAACCAGGGACCCTGTAACCAAAATGACTCAGTGGTGCAGACATGTATTAGGGGGCCAAGAACCAAAGATGCTAGAATGATAATGTTTCTGTTCTGATTGGTTTTTTGTCTTTTTTTTTGCCCATTATGAACATTGGAAAGACAGGTGGTTGCTTTTCTTGTTTGGTTAGAAGTTAGGAGAAGGCAGATGAACGTTTGTGTGGGGGTTGGTGACAGCAGCTCGAACTGTTTTTGATATACAAAACTGCTCTAGCTTTGAAGGAGGATGAGACTGTGAAGTGGAGTGGAGTAGTAGGTGGTGAAGGATTAGGTCTGTGGTGTCCTTCCTCAACATCATCTGAGGGTTGTAGTTTTACCTCAGTTCACCCAGGCAGTTGCTAAGTGGACTTACTGAGAAATAAAGGCTTGCAGCTCAAGAGGAATTCTGTAAGGAACAGGCCCTCAGAGGGGAAACACTGGAGGATGGAGCAATGGAGCAGGTGGGAGAGGCTGCAGAAGAATGGATGGGTAGTGTGGTACTGTGGGTAGTGTGGTATTTATATTAGGGTAGAATAGCGGAGTGCTTGGGCTGGCATAGAGGAGGAAACAAAGAACAAAGAATGTTTGTGTGTGTGTGTGTGTGTGTGTGTGTGTGTGTGTGTGTGTGTGTGTGCGTGTGTGTGTGTGTGTGTGTGCGTGTGTGTGTGTGTGTGTGTGTGTGTGCGCGCGTGTGTGTGTGTGTATGTGTGTGTGTGTGTGTGTGCGTGTGTGTGTGTGTGTGCGTGTGTGTGTGTGTGTGTATGTGTGTGTGTGTGTGTGTGCGTGTGTGTGTGTGTGTGTGTGTGTGTGTGTGTGTGTGTATTAGTGCGTGCGTGTGTGTGTGTGTGTGTGTGTGTGTGTATGCACGTGCACATGACTGACTGTACAAAACACTTTGTTGGATGCCAGCCTGGAGTTTCAGTCATATGTTTAAGTCAGCTGTGCTTGATTCTTGGCTAATTCATCATCTGTGCAATTCCAGATCTGCTGAGTGCTGTACAGAATGTGACGACAGAGAAAAGGAGAGAGGGAGACACTGTCGCTCTGCACTCTAATATTACTGAACTACAGACTGGCTCTCAAGTACTGTGGTCATTTGGACAGGCCCCTCCATACACACCGATAGCTCAGCTCTTCAGAGGAGAGATTTTTACAGACTACGATGAGAGACTCAGAGACAGACTGCAGCTGGACAGACAGACTGGATCTCTCACCATCAGCAACCTCAACACCAATGACTCTGGAATTTATCAGTTACAGATTATAACTGGAAAACCATTGTATTGGTGGTTTCATCTGTATATCTATAGTAAGTCTGTGTTTCTATTGTATGTTATGATTTTATGATGTTTCATTTTTTCTTTGTCCTTATTTTGCCCTCCATTTCTCTCATCTAACGAGGTACATTTTTGGTGTAACATTTTTCCATTTTCTCTCATTCTCCTCTCTCACCCCTCCATCTTTGCTCTCTCCATACCTTTTCATGTTCTGAGCTCCTCTCTGTATTGCCATAGTGCTGATCTGCAGTTCTAACAGCTAATCAGTGAGTTCTCTCTGTTCACAGTTACCGTGGGAACACCAGATATCACACAGATCCCTCAGGGTACCTATCTATGTGTCTTTCTTCACACGATCTAAATAAACATACGATAGAATTAATCCCACCAAAATGGTGTTATATACATTGTAAAATTTTCTGTCAATTCTTATGTTAAATTTTCCTTCCTTGATTCTGTCTGTCCCGTCCTAATTCAATCACATCACAGCTCCAGTCTCTGAAACAACAAATAGAAAATCTCCACAGAGTCGTTCAATGGTCACTCCAGCGGTCAGTAAGAGCTGCTCAGTGCTGTGCTCCGTGGAGAACGGGAGAGAGGTCACCCTGTCCTGGCAGACAGAGGGGGAGACACTGAACCACACCAGCAGCCCTGATCTCAACACCCTCTTGTCTCTCCCTCTGGAGATAGAAGAGTACAGCTCTACCTACAGCTGTGTGGCTGCAAACCCAGTCAGTCACACAGTAACCAAGCTCAACATGAGGGAACTCTGTCCTCATGTAGGTGAGTATGACACACTGACTGTGTCCTATTACCAGCTCTCAACACCCTTTGCTTTTGGTTAATCATCATCTACATTTGTCTACAGAATACATTTCTGTGTAATGCAAATGGGGAACAAAATCCACAGAGAACAAACTGAACACATATGTTTTGTGTCACTCTACCCTCATTTAGTATTTGCTGAAGGTACATTTAGAAGAAGCTCTGAATAGCTCTTAATAGCCCCGATTACAGTTTACTTTTTTGCCAAAATAATGAGGCTCAGAAGTTGCCCAACATTAACTGAAGATCTGTCATGTGATCACCAGGAGCCACCTGTAATCCGGGTGATTTTGCTTCAAATAGAAAAGGCCCTAGATCTGGTACATATAAGGCAAGGTATCTCCCAACACCCAGCATGTGGTGGAAATGACAGACTGTATTCCCAGCCATACTTCTCTATGCCAGTGCGCCCACAGGGTACCAGGATGTGAATGTGACATGTCTTCTGTATACAGGACACACCTTCACACTCTTCACCTACACACCTCTAACTCTGATCACATCCTTACAGAGCTGTGTTATAGCAGAGGCCAGATCACTAGAGAATGAGCTACACTGATACAGTGCTCACTGCTGATAATGGATATATGTTCCTTACCCAGATAAATTACTCCACACTCTGAGTTACTGTGTTTGGAAATGTAAAAACTGCAGATGATGTTGGGCTGCAATACTGCAGGTTATTGGTGCTTGATTTTGTGCTTTTGTTTGGACAGGTCCAGATACAATGACAATGAGACCAGACCAGAGGAACATTTACATGTGGCCTATAGTGGCGATATCTGCAGTGCTGACAGTGATGATAATTGGATCAGCCATAGTCTTTAAAAAACAGCAGAAGAATAGAAAAACAGGACAAGAATGTATGTCTATTTTCAATGACAATTCATGTGTCAAATTTATATGTCTTCAGTTTTCACTCTTCCTACTGGTCATTTATTTGTGTGTGTGTGTGTGTGTGTGTGTGTGTGTTAGCATAGTGAACTAGGAACACAGTTGTTAACTCCACAATGTGGCAGGCAGCTATAAAATTAGAATCTACCCTTTCCACTGTAGTGTCCATTGTTAAATAATAAGGTTACTGGTAGAGTGGAAATCCTGCCTGGCAGAGGTTGCCACCATGACTGTAAACCCAAAGGCCATCCTTTGAAAAGGAGGGAACTACTTCAGGAGGCACACCAAAAAATATCAGTTTAATTTGCCATCCATGTCTTATGGTCAGATGACATGAGAATTGAGCTTTCAAGGAATGCATAACGACATTATGTTTGGTGTAAAAAATTGAAGCTTACGTTAAGAAACACCTCAGGTCAAACGTCTCAGAGCCCTTGAGAGCTTATTAAGACAGAGGGAGATATTGATTATGAACACACCAGGACATTTTGGCCAGAAGCCTTCAGATTTGGCTCAAGAGTTGTAGAGAGTTTGTGTAGTACAGTGATGTTGTAATACAGAAGATGATAGTATTGTGTTTAAATGTGTAATTTTGCGGTTTTGTGTATCTAGATGACAGGAACAGGGATAATGATAGTCCTGAGATTACTTATGCGGAGGTCCAAGCACAACCAACACACACACAACTATCGGTAAGATGGATTTATCTGCCACACTTGTGCACACACACAGACACACACACACACACACACACACACACACCTACACACACACACACACACACACACACACACACACACACACACACACAAGAAACATTCCCTTTATTTTAGTAGCAGGGTCACTTGGTTATGAACACAGAGACCATTGATGATTCTCCTTAATCATACAAGTTCCTGTCACAAGTGTGTTTATGCAGTAGATTCGAATTTCCTCCTCTTCCTCTATATGTTTACTGTAATATTTTCTCTACCACAGGGGGGCGCTCACAATGGAACCTACTCAGAGACAGAGGACAGCACTGTGTATGCAGCTGTTGTCACATGACCTGGCATTACCAATGGGAAAGGTTCTGTACAGCGCTGATGGGATTGGGGTTTCAGATGACACTTTTTCTGTTGTATTCCTGTATCCATCTGAACGCATCGGCACAGCTTAAATAACTGCTTCAACTCAGTGTTTCTGCCATTTAGCCTCATTCATTTCCACCTGCACATCACTGCCCAGGGTTATTCAGTCTGTTAACTCATCTGAAATTTCTGTGTTGTCTAAATACATTTGAGAACAGACTGTTTTGTTACTATTTTATTAGCTGGATACAGCTGGGGGCCTTTCTCTGTAAAAGAGTTTCATTTTCATTTCTGCTCAAAGTGAACAAAATATTTCTGTCTGTGCTATTTCAGCCTAATATTTACTTTTACATTACATTTACATTTACTCATTTGGCAGACACATTTATCCAAAGCGACTTAGAAGTGAGGCAGAGTGCAACACGATCAGAAAGCTATATGAGGAGTTATCCTGTGTATTAGTGTCATAAACTACACTGGAATATTCCTGTGCTGTGTGGTCATACATATTTGTTATGCTTTTTGTTACCTTGAGAAGAGTCTTTTGACTTATGATACTGTGTTGCTGTATTTGTTATTAAAATAAACATGTGATTTCAGCCAGGACTTTTCTCACATGGTATTAATTAATTCTGTGCTGGAATCTGATGCGGATGCTGACCCTGGGTCCTGGTCAGAATCTGCAGGAAAAATCAGGCTCATCTGGAGAGCGGAGCTTCAGCTCTGATCATAGGCTCTGTAAGCCAGTGGCCTTTTTAATTTTCCACCCTTCAGCTGGGATTCAGCACAGTGGGTTTACATACAGTACATGTGAATGCTGACTGCTCCCTCTTTCATTCAGAAGATGATGCTTGGTGCTTGGTGTTTGTCACAGAGGGGACGGGTTGTGGTTTAGCATCTACCAGTGTGATATCACAGTTGGGTTAGGATTAGGTCACTGAAATAGTGCACTAGCGCCCCTAGTGGTATGATCATGTTTCTCCACCTGACTCAGGTGTTGCATTTTCAATAATTTGTTAAAACTAAATATAAGCTAAAACTATGTAGATATAATGCCAAAGACAAATGAAACACAACATTTTTTCCCCAAACTATATCAGGCATGTGAATGTATATGAAGCAGCTGCTTAGTTCGCTTATTATCTTCATTTCAGGAGCTCAAAGATTATTTATACTTACAAGTCTCCTTGGTTGAGCTTTGTGTTACATTGTAAGTTGATATGATTGAAGGTTCCAGTGTTCATCCACTCTTCACTCACTTTTTACACTTTATTCTGAACTTAACCCTATCCTCAGCGATTTACACAGCTTAGAATATTATGTTAACAATTTATTACAGTTATTATTTATTACTATTTATGCAGAACCCTGCTCAAAAGAAAAAGTCTTCTATCCAGCAGCAAGGGCAATTCCAGGATCAGACCTCTAGGGGGGGGGCTCAGTCCCTAAAGAGAATGTGACATGCGTACAGTACCTTGCAAAAGTGTTCAGGCCCCTGCTACACCACTCATTTCACTGGATAACAATTAATACATTAATATTTTTCTAAATACAATATTTTAATTTACAACAATAATATTTTTAATGAAGTACTAGTAAGTAACATGAGTTTGTTTAGGGGTGCTGAGATGAAATTTAGGTGTGCTTGAGCACCCCTAAAAAGAGTCTAAAATCGCCAATGTCCAGCAGTCAAATGGGTGCACATAATATGACTCAGAAAGTCAGAAAGCTAGGTGTGGCTGGGAGAGGATGCATAGAAAGAATGTATACTGCAAGCTGGGACCTGACTTTGCTCTCAAAAACAAAACTACTGACCTGAGTGCAACTTGTTCCTCGTGTTTCCTCCTGCCCACACTGGCATCCTTTCACCTTTGTCTGTGTTGTGACAGGGAGCAGAGAGAACCCTAATGCAGAGAGCGCTCGAAACACCAGAAGTTTGGTTCAAAAAACAGTTTTTTGGACACTACAAGTACACTACTAGTGCTTCCCATGGCCCTGACTGCGGTTCACGAGATGAGTCGGTGGTGGTGGAGACATTTCGTACACAGCTTTGGCTGCGTGGACCACAGGCGGCCGATCGGTCAGCAGGGGTCGCTGTTGCTGATGCACCCACCCCATCCCCAGCGGAGCGAGGCCGCTGTGTTCTGCATGTGGGCTCCCGGTCGCTGTCGGCTGGTGGGATGGTCAGATTCGATCCTGGCTCGTGGCGCTCGGGGCGGGTGCTTTTGCCAGCTGAGCCACTGGGGAGTCGCCCACCCACCTCCCCGCCTGAGATATTTTTAGCTCTGTCGTCGGTGGCTTTGGCCCTCCCTGTTCCTGTTCTTTGCTCCTCACTGGCTGTTTAAACACACTGCTTTGTGTACAGCGTATCACTGCTCACGGTCTCAGGGCTGCTGGATTGTACCACTCCCACATAAGCTGTCAAACCGTCAAAATGGTGTTTTCAGTTTTATATCGCTGAGTTGGCTCAATGAAGGAACCATTCAGTGCATTTTTCATGTCCTTCCTTCTCATGACTTTCAACTCCTTTCTATTTCCTGGAGTTTAAGCATGGTTTTTACAGTGTATCTCCACTGCATGTAATGAATTTACAGAAACGCAGATGACTGGTCTCGGGACACATCAATATTGAATCAGAGTGACATAACCTGGTATTAATATTGTAATGTTATACCCCCCGAGACCCCCGTATTTCGCACCCTGCTTACACCTGAACTCAGGATCACTTTAACTCTACGCCATTGCTACAACTGTTACACCAGAGTCAAGAAGCACTGCATACAGATATAAATAATCATTAACCTTTAAGTGTTGTTATTTTCTCCTGTGCATAAGACAAGTTGCTGAATTCTAGATCCTTCATTCATACTGTATGAGGGATTTTCATATATGTCTAATTTTAAAGGTGGCCCTTGATGTGCTGCTGGTTATGGATGACAGACACATCAATGCATTCTTTAGCAATGAATGGTTCACCACCAGCCCCAACATTCCCTCTGGCCTGCAAATGCTGGACTTCTTGCTTTTGTGAAGGAGTGGAGAGGCCTTTGTCCTTTTGTTTTTCTAAACTGTGGAATACCTTACCAAAGCACATCGGTGTGGCACCAATCACTGAAAATATTAAACAGAAATAACCCCACTTTGTATATTTTCAAATGACTTATGTTACATTTAATGTTACATTCATGTTGACATTCATGTGTTATTTTTTCTATACCTTTATTGTGGATGTCCCTGTGTTATTTGTATTACTATTTTACTGGTTATATTACTACTGTGCAATATTATTTTTTATAAATATATTTTATTTTTATGTACATATTTTTGTATTCATGGTGTATTTTGACCTGTAAAGTCATGCATGAAAGAAGGCTTCGCAATGGCTGTGCAATTACACAAATATAGCCACTAGATGGCAGAATTTTGCAATAAAACCAGCACAGGCGATTGTGGTGTCCATCTATTTTTGTCATGGCTCTCAGGGCAGGCAGCTCTAATTTGTCAGTAAAACTTGCTGTGCTTATATCATTATCCAGGTCATGGGTTCGTTTTGAGTGTTTCCTAACATCCTATGTTGCTGTAGCAGCCACAGTGATGTCATTGTCCTCTCTGGCTTTTTCTACTACTTCTAGAATGGGAATAATTCTGTGATATTCAAACTAGCTTTAACTTTATTTAGTACAGTACATATAGCTATATCTCTTCCTCACTGTTTGACCTTTTTGCTGGAACAGTCACACAGTCCAGTATTAGGAAATACTGACTCGCTGACCCTAGTGGGCTGTGCTTTCTGTAGTGTGAGATAAGGGATTTCTGATGCATTTATCTTCACTAAGTTCTTCTTTTAGGAAATGCTGAAAAGTAAGAAGAAATTATAGCTGGAACAAACAACTATGTGAATCGACTTCAGAAACAATTGATTTGCTCTCAGGTAGTTGTTAATAAATACAGAAGAGACATGTTTCTTTTTTATGTCTTGGAACCCTCAAATTTATTCCATCTGGCTGAGAACTTCAATTTCTGAGTTCTGTAAGGTGAGTTTTCACTGCACTAAAGGACACCTCCACATTAGAGACAGGATCTGATAAACTGCTAGAACAGCAAAATCCTGCAAGTCATTGAATCACAATACAGACAGGAAGTGGCTTCTTTTTATTATTGAAAAGGCTGAAACATTGATCTTCCCAGTTTTTAACAGAGAAGCATGTCCTTCACTGAGCGTGTGCAGAAGGGAGGCCTATGAGCTCTCAGCACTGCTCAGCTCTCCCCTGGTGCTGCAGCAGCTGCAGTTGGTGAATCATGTGACGTCTGTATAGGTGGCGCTGCTCCGAGTCTCTGAGTCTGGTGTGCTGTGAGCGCCCCCCTGTGGCACAGAAACAACACTTAAAACATTTATAACGGTGATAAATGAGACACATATTCAGGGAGGTACAGAATTCAACCTATAGAGTCTTTGCTTAAAAGAGTGCATTAAAAGGTCGATAAAAATGCATAATATGAAATGAATAGCTGAGTTTGAGATGGCATATTTTGGTTGCATAATAATTTTGTTGCTAATTGCCAAATCAAAAGAAGTAAAATAACTGAAAAAATATTTTGTGATAAAATTATAGCTGTTGTTCAGCCTGTTAGCTTTAGTTCTTCAGTGTATTCAGTGGCTGTGTGTGTGTGTGTGTGTGTGTGTGTGTGTGTGTGTGTGTGTGTGTGTGTGTGAGAGAGAGAGAGAGAGTCAGTCCTGTCAATCTTACCAAGACCTCCACAGCATAGTTCACCTGAGTAACCAATCCATCCTTGTCCCCTTCGCCTAAAGACAAAAGAACAACATATTACCATTTCAAACACATAAGCACTCCCTCTAGTGTTTGTTTATTATATGTTTATAAGTATATTTATGCAGATGTGAGGTGAGCTTGGAACAGGAGCTGGGGTTTTCCAGTGTTATTGTTCGTGTGATTCTAACTGAATGTCAGAGCTGGACTGAATACTGTATGGAATAGTGACGCATCAGACAGTAGTCAGTTTGTGCTGGCTTCTCAGGACCATCCAATGCTGATACTGACTGGAAGGTAAAGGAAAGATATAACAGCTGCTCTACATAAACCGGCAATAATAGTAATTAAACTTACAATTGTAATCCTGACTGGCGAATTAAGACTATAAAATGTGTGTATTTGAAAATATGAAAATACTTACACCCACATTCTGCTTTTTTATTCCTCCATTGTTTTATAAAGAACATGGGTAATGCAGTTATCACTGCCATAATTGCAGCTGCCAGCAGTATAGGTACAATGTAATTCCTCTGGACTAGAAGTCCTTCTTGGTCTGGACCTGTTCAATCAGATGCATCAGAAGCAAATAATAAGCACTAATTATCACACTTGCAGTATGGCAGCCAAACATAGTCTGCACTTAGTAAATTAATAGACACAATAACGCTAAATACAGAGTAATCTATTTAAGTTAAATAAATTTGACCATATATCCCTTATGACCATTGAACACTAGTGAACTGTAGTGTATCAGTGCTGTTCATTCTCTTGTGATCTGTGGAGGATGTGATCAGAGTTAGAGGTGTGTAGCTGAAGAGGAGGTTGTGTCCTGTAAGGGAGCAAACAAACAGATGTGTCACATTCACTCCCCATCATTTATCCTTAAAATTCTGCTTCTTAGGTGATTTTTAAAGTTCCTATCTGGGTAGTTTTGGGAATCTCAGTAGCATGCTGGGTTTTAGTAGAGAGTTCCTCTCATTTCGGCCAGGTCTGCTATCACATCTACCTCCCAACTGGACAGACCACTGATTCCGGCAGGATGTTACTCCTGTTGCTTCCTTCACAGCCTCCTCACACACAGAGAGAAACCCAGAGGGTCATATGAAAGGGAAACAGAGAGAGGAGGAAGGAACAGAGTTACTGTGAAAGAGTCTCTGTTTCTTACCAGAACAGAGCTCCTCAGTATTGAGCTGCAGACTCTGGTTGCTGACTGGGTTATCAGCCACACAGCTGTAGGTGGAGCTGTATTCTTCTATCTCCAGAGGGAGAGACAGGGGGGTGTTGAGATCAGGGCTGCTGGTGTGGGACAGTGTCTCCCCCTCTCTCTGCCAGGAAAGGGTGACCTCTCTCCCATTCTCTACAGAGCACAGCACTGAGCAGCTCTTACTGACCGAGTGACTCTGAGGAGTTTTTCTAATGACAGGTTTAGAGACTGGAGCTGAGAGAGAGGGAGAGAAACGCGCTGATCAGAGCATTAGAAAGAGAGGAAAGAATCATATTTGCCATGATTATGATCGACTCTGGCCTGCCTCTCCTTCCTCTCCTCACGCTGATAATGTGTGTCTCTGTGAGAAAAGATCTTCATGTGCAGCCAGCTGAGCCAGCAAAGACACACGGCTGTGTGGCATTTAGAGAGAAAAGATCAGGAAACGCTGATGCCCAAGTATTAGCTGCTAATATTTACACAATTTTGAAATTTACTATAAAGCAATCTTTCAGCATTTCAGACTATCGGTTAGGTTAAAATGTGTGCAATGTTTCAAGGCTCTGTACCTCACACCACTGGATCCTTTCAGCAAATGGCAACTTGTCTCCGAAGAGAAAACAATTATATGCTTTTTTTCAGAGCTCTTACTTTTGACATATGATTTTTCACAACAGAGAGATTATATAAAGTAATCACACACATTTACCCTGAACCAATCATCCATATCACAGACCCCTAATTTAGATAAACCAATCATCTGACATTCTCCTGCCCAGGATTCAGGCTCTGCCCCACACAGAAGGACAGAAGGGCAGGAATTAGAAGGAGGGGGACACAGAGAGTATAGACAAAGGTCATAAAGACAGACGTAATAGAGAAACAGAAGATAGACAACAGAACATTAAAGGATAACATCAGCAGAAAGGCAGTAATACATAAAGAGAGAATTTTTGAGACAGAAAGAGAAACAAAAAAAGAACTGGTACTTACAATAGACACTTAAATTAAACTTCTGAAAAAATATTAATCCATTGATGGTCTGTAGCTGGTAAACTCCAGAGTCTTTGGTGCTGAGGTTTCTGATGGAAAGAGATCCAGTCTGTCTGTCCAGCTGCAGTCTGTCATTAAATCTCTCACGGTAGTTTATTTTAATCTCTCTTCCAAGGAGTTGAGCTATTACTGTGAAGGGAGGGACCTGGCCAAATGACCACAGTATTTGATAATCATTCTGTAGTTCTGTCATGTTAGGGTGGAAAGTGACAGTTTCTCCCTCTCTCTTTCTCACTGTCCTCACTTCAGTCTGTACAGCATTTAGCAGATCTGCAATGATAGAAGTGGAGAGATTATAATTTTTAGTTATTTCAATATAAACATCAGATAAAATTCATGTACTGGCCGACAGAACATACCCACACTCCAAAATGCTGTATTTGGGCACGGCTATGATTTCTGAATACTGTCGTCATCAATAAGTAGCCTGGGGTCTGGAATCAAACCCCATATTATACACAGTGTGATCATAAATAACCACATACTAAACACTGTAACACAGAACTCTATTCTAAACATATGATACCAAGTATTATTACAAAACAATAAGACCAAAGCCTTCTGCCTATCCTATATTCACCTATATACATGCTTATTATTAAAAACACTTTTCTCACAAGTATGTGAAAGTATTAAATCTAGCTGTTAAAGGAGTCTTTACTTCAGTCCTATATCTGTTTCAGCTACTCTCATCTATCTATCTAGCATCTGTAATTTCAAACAAAAAGCATGCATTTATACAGTCTATACAAGGTTGTTGTATAGCAGCAAACAGAATTTATAGTCTATATAAATGTTCTTAAGTGCCCTCTGTATTAAATCATACCCCTGATTGCATACGAATGAAAACATTCCATTCTATAAAAGAAAGAGGAAATACTAAATTTTTTTTTTTTCATTAAAACTGATAAACTGTTATGCTTTAATTTTTATATTATTGCACTTCTTAAAATGAAATAAACAAATTTTAAGTTGCCTTCAATTCAAGGCTTCTTCTTTTCAGCCATAATGCCTGTGAACAGTCAGAAGTCTCACTGCTTATATCCGGATGTCTACATAGTATTTATTACATTTTTTTAAAGATATACCTTTTTTAACCCCCTGTGTATTGCAGTTTCACCCCTCTGTATTTTCTCCTGGCACTGCGCCTGCTGTACAGTATAATTACCTGAAAAAGTTTAAATTGATAAAGTTGTGTATTATACATTAACCACCTTCCCAGATAACGTGTTGAATAAAATCCACTTGGAGTAACAGCATGCCCTCCCTGAGGTCAGTGTTGTTTAAGAGTCCTGTAAAATGTCCTGTATTAAAGTCTAACCATACAGCAAACTGGCCTATCCTGGAATGATTTTGTGGATGTGAAGGAAAGGAATTAGTTCTATACTGCATGTAAAAACAAGTACATATTTTTTTTGGTTTGGCTTCTGAAATTTATATGAAACAACTCGTTGTCAACTTATGTCCCAACCTGCTCTAACCATTACACATATTCCAAAGGAAAACATTAACTCCTACAACACTCCTTAACCTGGGGAAAATGGACTATGGAAAGCTAAGCAGTGCGTGTACGACACTTGTAAATTACATCTGGCTTGTGGAAAAATTTCAATTTCAAAAAAGCAGACAACACCAAATCCAAAAGCAGAAAACACCAAATCCAAGACCTGACTGTAAAATTTTATTAAATTTAAAATTTTACTATGTAAAAATATTTCAATGATCCATCATCACCTTCTGTTTCTCTTATTTACTTTCTCTCTCCACAACAAAATAATAACATATTTACTGATGTTATAAGTTTCATCAGATGTTCACATGTTTGCACGGAGGATTCTGTGCTGCAATGGCACATGCACAACGCATTCCTATAAAAGCATCTACATGATCACCAATATTACCTAATAAGTGTTGATGTTTAAGAGTGCTGAATATGGCATGACCACTCACCTGAGGAACATTTTAAGGGACTATACTGAAAGGCTATTTCCTAAATAAACACGTTAACCAATGACCTAATAATTAAGTATATTTTCAAAAAAATAAAAACATAAAACATATAAATAGCTTCAAGATAAGCATATCCATATCTAGTAATTTTTCCAAACTCAATTATCCTCTAAAGTAAGTTGTGAGTGAGTTGTCATTATAAGTGATACTATATATTTAGTATTTTGCTGTGATTTGTCTTTTCCTCTTCTTTTTCAGTGGTTCTTTATAGATCGTACAAAATTTAATTGTCGCCAGTTCTTTAATGATCCATTTAAATTTAAGCCCAACTTAAAATCCCATAAGCTGTACGCCTCCTGGCGTCATTAAGAAAAAAAAACTAAGAGAGTAATATTTTATCTGGAAACACCAGCATTACCACTATCAAAAATTAATTAAATGTGTAAATGATTAAAGCGCAGCTAAATGTGAATGTGTGTGGTTTCATAATATGGACCTAAACATGAATAACACAAATTAATATATTTAAAACCATAAAAATCAAATACAGAGTAGTCACATAGGGCCACACCAGTCAATTTTAAAAGCATGGAAGATAAATGATGATGACATTGGCAGACTGCCTCGGAGGAGACGGGCTAATTAATGAGAGACTATTTTTGGATCAAAACAAGCAAATTCTGCAGCCCGTAAATACACACGTTTCAGCGCACCACTCAAAGACAAACTGCTGGGAAATAAACTAATTATTTTAAGTAAAAAAATATGTATCTAGCTATTGCATGTGAGGTAAACAATGTAAGTACTGTATGTACAACATTAATCTCGTTAGGCTTATAACGTTACTATGATTCCACTTCTTAAACGCAAAAGAAAATGCCACCCCTCACAAATTCATTAAAAACCTAAGACACGAATGGTTTCCCTGGAAAAAAAAATACAGGTAAATTCAGCCTACAGATTTTCCAATTTCGGTACACCATACAATGACAAAATATCGAGTGTGTATAATACATAATATTAACGCATTCATTGAAGAAAATAATATTACAGGCTATCGCATGTGAGGTAAGCCATGTAAATAATGCATCGGCACAACATTAATCTTTACTCACAGATAGCGTTGCCATTATCATCTCACTTCTCACCACTAACTTACCACAGAAGAGGACGAACAGAATAAAACGAAGTTCATGTTTGATGTTAATCATTTTGTCTTCACACTGTAGTTCGTATGATTATTCTGCATATCCAGATGTTAGAAGCGCAAAATAAGACAATACATTAAATAGAAGTCTTGTCCGGATATCAGTGTGATGAGGAGAGCGAGGTTTCCTGAATATTTCGACAGTTCTGAACTGTCACCCATTTCCTCTGAAACAGCTGGTAGAAGAGTTCTTCACAGCTTCTTTGATTTAAGGCCTCGCTTCGGCATGCTGCAGTGTAGCGTTTTTAAAATTAATATATATGTATATATATTTTTACCAAACTGTCAACAGCCATACCTCTGTGACGCAAACACAACCTACCCTCACCTTTCTGTCTCTGCTCAGTTCATGCGCTGTATTCATGTGCATGTGCATTTATTAGGGCACATGTGTATCTTAGTTTCCTCAGGTCTTTTATTGACATGGTTGTGAAACCCAGTTAGTCTGTTAAAGGCACTGTGTCTGCTTCCTGTCTGTTGTTTCCATGGAAGCCCCTCACCACACAACCGCTCCAGACTCATTTCCAGACATCCGCTAGACATATACTGTCAGACCCTCATATGCTCATTTGTCTCACCCACACACAAGCTTTTTTACTGACACCACATCTGTTTGATCTAAACACCACCTCCACTCCAAGCATCAGATTTTCAGTCTGGCTCAGGATTAATAAATTGTGTGGATGCTGTTTAAATCAGGGACCACCCAATCCTCCCATCCTAGATTTCAACCCTGACAGGAGGATCCTCTTTCTCCCTGGTATCAGTCAGAAACTAGATCTGTGGATACGTCATCCAGTTATTACCTGTAACCAGACCCTACACGGCCTGTTTCTGTGAGTTGCTTTGATATAGAAAGATGTGAAACTCACAGGAGGCCTGTCCTTGAGGAAGGGAGAGAAATATTACAGCTTTAAATGTCAAAAAATAAAGCTGAATAATAGATTTATATGGATATGACCTAAAGGTAGATGATGGATTTATATGGGTATAATCCAATATTGTCAATGCACAAACCCACCCATGGCTCTTTGTTACTGACTGGAACACAGTTAGTCTAACCAGGCAGGTGCTTCAGATGAAGAGGCTTTTCCAGCCTCTTCAGACTGGAATTAGAGATTGTAACAGGCATATTTAGCGATCAGAATATAACTTTGTCAATGAGACATTTGAATGTCATTATGAACAAACTGCACATCACCTACTGAAACAGAATGCAGCAAATACACCAGCACCTCCAAACACAGCCCTGTCATATCCCACAATGCACTGAGACTCATCACCTGAGCTTCGGGCTGGTGCTACAGCAGTGGTGTGGTTTAGGAATTACAGTCGGAGGTGGAGCAGTACAGTGCTGTAGTTACAGTCAAAGATGGATGCTGCTGCTGTTTGCAGAGAATAATTACCATGAGTAAAGGGCTAAATTGCTGTTATTGTTGTTTAGAGGGTTAAGCTTAATTCAGGTCTGTGGGTGGCATTTTGCTGCCAGGTGCTCCTTTGTGAGATTCAATTGTGTTTTTTTCTCACTGCGTAACCTCTAGGGGCCTCATCACAGCAGATGTGAGTCTGTGTGGCATATTTGAGCTGCAGCCACTCAGAAAAAAAGGAGTTGGCATGGTATCACTGTATGACTCCCCAGCTCCTGTCCATAAAAGTTAATTATTATGATTAAAATATGAAAATATTTTGAAAAGACAAGTACAGATGCTTCAGAAGCTAAAATGCTTGCTAGCAGGAGCAGTAGCTGCCTCATGTGAGTGACATCACTGTCAGCCGGTGAGAGTCCCTTCCCGCAGGGGCTGTGTGTCTGTGTTCCGCTGTTCTCTTTAATTCTCTGCTCTTTCTCTGTGCCTGCATTTCACTCAGCAAGTGTATTCATCACTCTGAATACAGAGGCTGAAGCTATTGAACTTGCACCTGGCATTGATCTCACGTTACTCTACAATAAAGCGCTGATAGGGTGAATTTTCATATGTAATCTGATTTAGAGGACATGGGGAAGGGGGTTAGGTGTGCTTCATCTTGGCCTGCAGGTTTCACTAATTTTGTCAGTACCATGTCACAATATGGATTCACCAGTGACCATGAGATACTTTTCTGGTTAGAGTAATGATTTCTATGTTATTATACTGCCTACCTGATCTTATATTGAGAGCTATTTAAGTAATTCTGTTATGATTCAGGTGGGATTTGAGGACTGGCTCAGGAAACACCTGTCAGGGCTCTGCCCATAGTACAACCACCGTGCGACATCACAAAGCTGTTATTTCTGTGCATACCTTCTCAAAGCTGCAGCTGTTTTCAGATCAAGTCACGACAAAACCTCTTCAAGGTACATTTCACCTTTAGCTTGACTGTGTAGAGCATGTTTCTGCCCGTAGACTGCAGAAGAACAAGATTACAGCACTGGATTTTAAAGTGTGTGATCAGCATGGGATTCTAAAACATTAGTGATTATATCAATTTTTCAGACTGCTGCCCCAGCATTGTATTTTACAGTGTGTATACATGTTATACCTGTGGTTGCATCCCTCACAGGTTATCGCTCTGTGCAGAACTCTTTTTTCTCCCCATGGTTAAACCATACAGACTGGGCTCTTCCTCTACTTAACTATGTATTCAACGCAACTCTCAGGCCCTGGTCCTCTCACACCTGGGCTACTGTAATTCCCTCTTTGCTTGTCTCCCTGTGTGTGCCATCAAACCCTTATAACTAATCCAGAATGCAGCTGCATGACTTGTCTACAACCTCCATAAAAATAGTCAAGTTACACCCCTCCTCACCTCACTTCACTCGCTTCCTGTTACTGCTTGCATCAAATTCAAAACCTTGGTGCTGGCATGCAAGACAGTGGATGGGACAGCCCCCTCATACCTATGATTGGTCTTCAAGCGGTATGTTCCACCAAGATCACTACGCTCTGCAACCCACAGGCAACTGACTGTCCTGTCCTGATGTGGTCGCTCCTCTCAAACACAATCCCTGTCTGAACTGGTCCCTCTGTGGTTGAATGTACTCCCCACGGGGTCAAGACAACGGAATCATGGGTCACCTTCTAACGCAGACTAAAGACCCGCCTCTTCAGACTGCATCTCGGTTCCACCTCAGTTGCTGTCCCCTAACACCTGCTACTTGTAGAACTTGATGTTTATTTTTACAATTTTTGAAATGTATTTTGGATTCTGTGTTCTAGTGACTGATGTGTGGTAGTATACTTAGCTTCCGTTGCCTAGACAGATTGCATAAGTTAAATTGTGGTATGGCCTGAATAGTATTATGCTAGAGTTATGTTGGCAAACCTTTCTGGAGATGGATCGAGGATCTAGAATTGGAGGTGTGAAAACCATATGATGACGATGACAACAAGTAATTCTGTATGCTCACACTCACTGGTTTGGGACTGTTGTTAGCCTGTTACAAGGCAAGGGTGGAACATTTTGGATGTGGAATGTTAAGGTAATTTTCATGGGGTCAAATGTCAACTACCCACAAAATGGACTTTTTGCAAATAACCATGGATTTAGGCTATATACACTAGGTATGTCAACAAAAAACTAGTTGTATTTTCATGAACACATATCTACACTAGGTAACAAATGCATTCATGATTGATTTGCCCTTATAATTTTATAGTCTAATAAAACATAAATATGTGTAAAATTGAATTTTTGCCATCATTCTGGTTATATTTGGGCTCAAAGGCTCACCCTTAGTACCATGGGCGTCTCTACATTAGGGGCCCGTGGGGCCCAGCCACACCACTAGATAGCGGTATTTAGTTCTTTCATTGAGTTTCTTATCCCTCAGGCACAGCAGTTCAATGAATAAAATTCATTTTGAATAACTCAACCTTTGATAGATATCATCCATAATATCTCTTTTAAAATGCACTCAAAGAAATAAAAATTGTTTGTGCAATGTACTATACCCTAAGGTGCTTGATGCTGGCAAGTATCTACACAAAATTAGTATGTTTGTTGTCCACAGTATGCCCATCGCATTTTAAAGACGTTTCAGGAGTTTAATTAAGCCTACGTGTAAGGTCAGCGATTGCATTGCAAAAGAGTTTGCTTGGCAATGTACAGTATGTGGCCAAGGTCCTGAAAAAGCTGAGCTGGGATTCCAAGCGGAATCTCAGGTGCGCAGAGGCCGGAGCAAGTGATGTAGTACAAGGAGTATGTGGAATTTAAATAGTCCTCACAAAGAGAAGTCAGACATTGGGTAGCACGTTAATGAACGTTCCTCCTGAATTTATGTTTGAACATAATTTATTTTAAATGATAGACCCATCTGCGCTCCTCCATATAGGCTACTTTCTTGTACTTTGCAGGTGAGCAGCTAGGCGTGGTAATGTGTTATAAGGGTTTCATCACCGTGTCAAACTAGCAAGGTTGAGGCTCACAGTCATCACTGATTGGCTTGACAAGCTAATTGGTGCCCCACCAGAATTTCTATGCCAGAGACACCGCTGCTTAGTACCATTGGTCGACAGGTTAGACCACCTCTGAAATCTTAAGCAAAGAATAAGCAGCACAGTATCCCATGGCAATATGACCTTCTGGGAAAAAGATAGCATTCAGCCTTGGTTGGCATCCAGCTGAGACACCCCCAGGAGTGAAATCCAAGCATCAGTTAGCTGTGAGGCAGTAATACAGGGCCAGCAAAGCCTGGAGGCCACCCAGTCAGCGGAATTCAGAATACAAAAAGTGAGATGCATAAGGCAGCGCCCTGGTTTTAGACCCTTTGTCGGACATACACAGAAAATGAAGGGAAAATCGATGATTGAGGATGAAGAGAGATAATTAAGCATAAAATTGTTTTATTAATTATAAAATGAAGCTTATTTTTACTTGTTTTTTAAAACTTATTAAAAGAACAAATATATTTTGTCGCATAATTTTCACTGTTTTTAAATTATTAATAGTTTCTCAGTGTAGTAAACTGTGTGTGTGTGTGTGTGTGTGTGTGTGTACGTGTGTGTGTGTGTGTGTGTGTGTGTGTGTGTGTGTGTGTGTGTGTGTGTGTGTGTGTGTGTACGTGTATGTGTGTGTGTGTGTGTGCGTGCGTGTGTGCCTGCATGTGTGTGTGTATGTCAGCACTGTCAGTGAAGTTTAACACCTCTGTGTGACAGATTGCTGTGTTCGCATTCTTGAATATTGACTAAAGCGTGTGGTTTCTCGCTTTGCTGCCTCTCGCTGTGTCTTGCTGTGGTCAGTGTTTCTTTCTCATCAGCTCTTGTAAATATAGATCAGAGAGTTTGTCTGCATGGTCACACTCCCACCTGACTGTGCTGTCTCTGCCTTACACCTCACTGCACCTTCACCCCAATCTCCTCCTCTCTTTACCTTTTCATTTTTCTTTCCATCTACATGTGCTGCTACAGGCTACCATTTAATTTTTTAATCACTGAAGTATCAGGAGTGTTAACAGGTGCAGGTACAGAGAGCAGCATGCAGAGCATCATGGGTACAAATGAAGAACAGAGTGAAGGTATTGTTGGAAAAAAGTAAGAGGATCATGAGAGTGACCAAGAAGGGGAACAGAGTATACAAAATTGAACACACTGAAACAAATGGCCTTTGGCACTCAGCTATCAGTTAGTGGTAAATGCATTGCAAAGCGACTTCTGTAGACCTCATGAGGAACAGCATCAGCGAGCACAGCGGCTCTGCAGAGTGCAGGTTAGAGCCCATCCTCACGTGTGCAGTGTCCCTCTCACTGGAACCCACAACCCGCTGGTGTCAGGCCCAGTTCCTCCTTAATGGAGGCGTAGCTGAGTGGGCCGTGTGGTTAAAGAGCTTCAGTGGAAACAGCTCCTGCTTTGGGCCGCTGACAGCATACACAGATATTTGTAGGCGTTGGACTACAGCTGTGCAAAGCGTGTGCCGTATGCACACTATTTTCTGTGGGGTTGGGGGTGGGACTGGCAGAGGTGCTAAACCACACCAGTCCTCTCTGAGACAAACACCAAACACCTTTAACCATCTACAGGCTGAATGGCAGGCAGCAAAGCCATGAAGGGCAAGAGATAAAGAGAAGATCAAGTTAATTTTTACATTAAACATATACATTTCCATACACAGGACATTAGTACACAAACATATGTTCATATGAAGGCGAAAAGTATATCAGTTTGGTCCTGAATCCCATTTGAAATGTATCAAGGGTTGAATGAATCTGTTCTGATTTAATCCCCACCAAACCCAATCCACCTGCAGACACATGTTGAGTCTGTGTGTGGAACAAGCTCTCTGGCAGACAGTGAGGCAGCTTCTTTCATCTAATCTTCATATTCCAGGCCAAATAAACCACTTCAGAGCAAACTTCACTCATAATACCCTGCTCAAACAACCGTTGAAATGGTGCAAAGGAAGGTCAATGTGATGTTAGTGGTCTCTTTGACTATCTAATATGTAGTCATATTTTAAGCATTTATAACTCCTGCTTCTCAAAAGCAGGCATAAAGAATGCTCTCAAACTCCAGCCAGAAAGGATAATTTTGTATTTCTATATTTCTATATTATATTATTATTTATAATTGCTGGTGTAGTTGTTGCTATAACGTTAAGACACATGCAATTATGATGTCATCTATCAAGATGAATTAATAAGATGAATTAATAAATATATCTGTGGGGTGTGTAACTGTGTGACGTGTAAAGTATTTGTCTTGTCCGTGTAACAGCAGATGCATATATGATCATGAGGAGGGTGTAGGGGACTTCAATGGAAACAACACAGAGAGCAAACAGGAAGACGAGAGCGTGCCTGTGACAAACAACAATTATTTTTCACTGTCAAAAATGAGAGAACTACGTGGTCAAATACGTACACATGCAGATCAATTCGGTACGTGGACGGACTGTGGTTATTAAAAATAGAAAGCAGGGGGTAGATGACGGAACCATTTCAATATCTTTAGTTGTTTCAGTATTTTAATGATCACTTGCGCTTTGACTTGGTTGGACCGGTGTTGCAATTTATTATCTGTTTATTCTAATTTTGCCATAACTTAATCACTCGGTACAGCCATTATTAGTCTGACGTCTGGAAACGTAGAATACAACATGCAGTCGTCAGCAAGGTGGTGTTCTTTATCATTTAGACATGTGATGGTCCTCTTTTTTCCCATATGAAAGAATATTATATGAAAATCCTGGTGGATGTAAACTAACAGTTAAGGAAATGAGATGCAGGAGAGGCGAAACTTTAATTCAAAGGAGGAGGAGTTAACATCCACATCTGGGAGGTGCGGCCAGAATTCGAATGAGCGTTGTCTCATCGACACACTAACGTCTGGACTACTCGGTTATTTCTGTTTAACGTTGTGTTTCTTTTTTGGGTACGGCGCCGCTTCTAATATTTGGCCGTGCAAATGATTTCCATATGATATGATAAACATCGAAGCTGAATCTTGTATTCGTCTCCTCCTTTTAACTGGTAAGGTAGTTTAAAAAGTGAACATCAAATTTTTAAAATCCAGTATTCTATGTTTTGTTTGGCGTGGTGAGCTGAAACTGGTGTGTCTTAGGCTGCGCATTGCACAGGTCTCTTCTTATGGTCCACTGGACATTAACACCAGTGTCTGTCAACTTGAAAGGGTACACTTTTGTTTTTCTGTGCTGAAAGTCGCTATATGAATGTAATGTAATGTGATTATATGTGGTTATGTAACACTAAACTGTTGGGTTTAGAGTCTACTCATCACATTGCTAATCTATGATTGCAGTAGATAGAAATCATAGCTATGTCCAAATCTAGCATTTTGGAGTGTGGGTATGCGGGTATATTTTATCTGCCAGTACATGAAATTTACCTGTTGTGTTTATAGCCATATTGAGTCAAATAAATTATAACCTATTATAACCTATAACCTAAATTATAATCTCTCCATTTCTATCATTTCAGGTCTGCTGAGTGCTGTACAGGCTGAAGTGAAGTCAGTGAGAAAGAGAGCGGGAGAAACTGTTACTCTGCACTCTAATATTACTGAACTACAGACTGACTCTCAGATACTGTGGTTATTTGGACAGGCTCCTCCATACACAACAATAGCTCAGCTCTTCAGAGGAGAGATTATAACAGACTACAGTGGGAGATTCAGAGGCAGACTGCAGCTGGACAGACAGACTGGATCTCTCAACATCAGCAACCTCAACACTGACGACTCTGGAGTTTACCAGCTACAGACCATCAGTGCCGTCACATTTCTGCTTAAGTATAATTTAACTGTCTATAGTGAGTACCTGCTCTGTTTCTGTGTTATCTGCAGTGCATGTTCATGCCATATTTCTGTATATTCATTGATATTATTTATTTTTCTGTAATGTCTTCTTGTTCTATTCCTTGCCTCTCATATTCTTTGCATTCCCTTTATGTAGATGACCTCTTTCTGTACTCTTTGTGTCTTTTGGCAGTAGAAAGTCAGATAACTTTATCTAAATGATTTCTTTACATTTACTGGTGTGAAAAATCATATACCGAAAGAGTCTACATGCCCAAAAATGTGGCTGCTTTGAAAGAATCAATTTGTCAAATTAACATAAAAGCAGGGTAACACTGCTATGTGTCATTTCAAAACAGTGTGAACTCTGCAACCAACAGTTGGTAATTATATTTTTCCTTCATTTTCTAATCAACCTGTCAGATTTTCAGTCCCAGTGGAATGGCAGTTAACGCTGAGACCTCAATTCTTCCAGTCTCCTTCATCTAGCTTTGGAGGACCAGAGAGTAGCGTCTCTTACTTTAGAAGATAACAGACTTTCAAACACATGGGAGTGCAGGTTCAAACCCTATCCAGCAACGTGCAGGAGGTCAATGTTCACATGTTAGATGTACACATTCAGTAATGCTATAATGTTTTACTAAACCTCATAATTTCCTCTAACATTTCTCACTTCACAGTAGACATGTGCATTCAGTAATTTGTCACTGTAAATCTTGTAGTTTATGCTGTAGACAGTAAATAGATCAGTGCTTTGTTATCTTTTTTTCTCTAGATGCCACAACAGCTGTGTGTCTTTGCTGACTCAGTTTGCAGGACATGAAGATAACAGTTCTGCCTCCTGCACTGGTAGCTCCTCAAACTGTTAATGTTTTCGAATGTGGAATAGGCCTATTAAAATTTACCAGGTATTTTTCTGGCAGTGATTCACTTTATTACGATGAAGGTTGAGAGAGGAAGGAGAGGCAGGGAACAGTCAATCATAATCATGGCAAATATGATTCTGTCCTGTTTTTCTAATGCTCTGATCAGTGTGTTTCTCTCCCTCTCTCTCTCTCAGCTCCAGTCTCTAAACCTGTCATTCAAAAAACTCCTCAGAGCTGCTCAGTGCTGTGCTCTGTGGAGAACGGGAGAGAGGTCACCCTGTCCTGGCAGAGAGAGGGGGAGACACTGAACCACACTAGCAGCCCTGATCTCCACACCAACCTGTCTCTCCCTCTGGAGATAGAAGAGTACAACTCTACTTACAGCTGTGTGGCTGCAAACCCAGTCAGTAACCAGAGTCTGCAGCTCAATACTGAGGAGCTCTGTCCAGGTAGGAAATCACAGGGTCTTTTTCACAATTGCTGTGTATTTCACCATTTTTTTCACCATTTCACCAAGTTAAATTTTAGATTTGGTTATTCAGTCTATGTAAAAAGAGAGAGAAAAACAGTTTGCTAGAAGGCTTAAACAAAGTAAGCTTCTGCTATTTGTGCACCTGAGTTCAGCATGTGGTTTGTCATACTTTTGATTAAGAGCTCTGTTCTGCAGTGTATTATTTGTGTTATGTTAGTGCTATTATGCTTGTTTAACAAGCTTACTATTTATTCTCCTCCAATGTTAGAAATGGACAGGTCTTCATAACATTTCCTACTTAAATAGAAACAATATACAAACAGACAGAAATGATCAGATGTGCACCAATCTGATTATTAATGTGACGAATGGCAGTTGTGTTAGGTGTATATTTTAATGTGGTTATGACTTGTTGGTTTGGCTTGAATAGCAGATATGTCTCAATGCATATACAGCCTGCAGACTGAGAAGGTGCAGAGCTTTTTATATTGTTAGTGTGGGTGGGAAGGGCTAGAAATATTTGCCAAGATTTTATATGAAACAGTCCTCCATTGTGAGGTCAGAGAACGATGCACAAGACAGTTTACTTTTTAAAGAGTTGTATTTTATCTTCTGTAAAGAATTGCACATATCTACACAACCAATCTATAACAGACAAAGAGCAAAAAATTGCCATGAGCTCTTCAAAGGAGTACACGTACAGAAGATACTGGATTTTGTGAAATATTTCTTTACGAGTGAGATTGGGGAACTGTAGTTTGTGCCATCTGGTATTACATTTAACTTCATTAAAGACTGCTTCAGACTTCTGACAATGCTTTCCATTAACCATCTTCTGAAGATTCAGCTTTTTTTAATTGAGGCTAGTTTGAGTAATTCCTTCATATGTGTCTGTTAGAGCAGATCGATGCCTTTACTTTCATTGTGGAGAAGACTTGATTCACAGCCATACAGTATGTTGAGCTAAACATTACTAGTAGTCGGAGCATAGCACGTTTGACGTCAGGGTATTTGCCTATCGGTACAGTTCACTATACCTGCATGCCCTCCTTCAGAATGACCTCGCCTCTGCAAGTTCAGTTATCTGCAGTGTAGTGCAGCTGCAGTGTCTGTAGGCGGGTTTCCATTACCCTGCTTAATGCGCAATTTGAAATGGCGAACTAAAAAACGAGTAATCGAAACACGTGAATTTCGAAAAAACTCTCAAATATCGCAAAAAAAGTTTATACGCTGGCATGAGGTGATTTTTTCACACGATTTGACAAAGCAATATTTCGCAAAATTGAAATGGAAACACATTTTCGCATTTAAGTCGCATGACATGACATGAATTAGGTATTTTGTGTGCCTCATAATTGCGCTGTGCAATCTGCAGCGCCTCATGCACACAAAGTGATGTAGGCTACTGCATACTGAGCATATGGCTTGGCACACCCCATATACACATCTGTGAACGGTGGTTTTGCTGACACCAAACGTGTCAGCTACTACCCTGCACTCTGCACAGGTAGCCAGGTTATAAAGAGTGATGGCTATGCGCTTCTCGGTTGGATAGGGTGACCATACGTCCTCTTTTTCCCGGACACGTCCTCGTTTAGAGACGCATGTTTTAGGTCCCAAAACGAGGACGTGCCCGGGAAAAAGAGGACGTATGGACGCCCTACGGTTGGAACTGGCTCCCTCGGGCATGATACGGCAGGTACCACGAGGGGTGCATAACTCATCAAATGTCAAGCGGGTCATTCTTAAGTTTTGGATCCACAGGACCTCTGTAAAATCATTGCGGACAATGACCTCCCAGGAATCCCTGATACGTGGCCGCTGCCAGGTATAAGGGGTTTGCCTTTCCGTCACTGCGTGGATCACATGCCCTCGTCGCCTTCGATTAATCACTACCACGGCTGTTGCGGTGGATGCAATCGAAATCACACAGGTCGTGGAGATCCGTCCCCACTGTCGCGAGAGGAGAAAACCCAGCTTTAATCGCGTAACATCACTCAATGGAAACACAAACCATTCGTATTTGTGCTTTGTCCACTTTTTTTTTAATCGCTTCTATTTTGCGCAAAACTGCAATGGAAACCCGCCTAATGAGGATCTGAATCTGAGCCCGTTTCAGCTGCAGATCATGAAATCTCTTCTCAAAAGTTCTCTGAAGTGCCTCGCACAATGCTGCATGTCGCTTTGTGCTGTCTTTCAAAGTTTTAACTGTACGTCCCTCCATTGTTGGCAAAACTAAAGGGAAATATGTCAGTTGTGTCTTAAACAATTGTCTACTATAACAATAGTAAATGCACAGTACCAGTTATGCACAAATGGGATTTGTTCCTAACATAAACAACATCTTCACTATGAAGCCTGTCTTTAAATCAATAAACAAGTGATCAAGGTAATTTCATAATGCTATAAACACTACAAATAACAACCGAATACTGAATGGTCATATTTGATATATGATTATTCAGATACATTATTCTGCGTTTAATTGTTAATGTGTTTAATTTCATTTAGAGTGTGATATTGCGCTGCTATAATGAAAATATTAGAGTGTTTAATATTCAGCTTCTGATTGGACAGGTGCAGACCGAGATAGACCTCCAGCTCAGAGGAATTACATAGTGCCTGCAGTGCTGGTTCCTGCTGTTCTGATATTAATAACTGGATTAATTATATTCTTTGTAAAACAGAAGAAGAGCAGAACACAGTGTAAAGGTGAGTGTGTGTGTGTGTGTCTGTGTGTTTGTACACTCTTGTGAATGTTATGTGTTTAAAATGAAGGTTAGATGTGTCTCCAGTGACTTTTCTGTGACCACACAAACATAGCATAGTATAATCTTCCATGGTGAAGAGGTTTGTACAGGACCTTGTAGAATGTTATTTATACTGTGCTATAGTGTGTAGAGGAGTCATCATTTTCTTGTAATGTAATAGATGGTGGGGATGAGGACACAGGTGCTGATCAGGTGAAATACTCAGAGATCTGCAGAAGAGCACAGCCAGCAGAAACAGAGCCTTCGGTGAGTGATATTATCCAAAACATACAGGTACACACACACTTAACAGCATGTTGCAAGCACTCATATGAGAGGGTGCACCATGAGAAACATTTCAAGAAAAGAATTTCAATTAAGAAATATTATAAGTCTGAGTGAGGGAAGGAATACACATCCTTGTTCTGTGATCACTCTTTCTCCTATTACATCCCATCAAAAGACACTCTTGTCTAGAGTGACGTACATAGCTTAAAATATTTACAACACCAGCAGCCTTGCATTATGAGCCTTATCCTCATTATCACTGCACACAGATACACTGTCCGTCCGTCCGTCTCTTTGTCTCCTTTTATACTCCTTTCTCTCTGTCTCTGATTCCTGGGAGCAGCACCGGAAGTGATGGCGCCGTTGGGGGAGGATGGGGGAGGAGGCATCTGGGAGGGCTGACAATAATGAACTAAGGGGAGTCAGTCTGCATGCAAGACTGCAGCCAGAAAATGAGACACTGACACATGGGTCACACAAAAAAAGCCCTGAAGCACTGCTTCTGTGAATAGGCACCATGTGAGCACCATTAAGCACACTGGCAGCTGCTGCGTCTTCCTGAAGCTCTTTCAAATGTGTTTATATCATTTAAGTGAGTTCACACAACAGATTCATCCTTGTATCCTAGTCTTCCTCACTGTGTGTTAACTGCTGCGTTTCTTCCACCACAGGGGGGCGCTCACTCAGAGACAGAGGACAGAACTGTGTATGCAGCTGTTGTCACATGACCAGACCACTTCAGTTTTTTTTTTTTTTTGTTAAATTTCAAACTGTGTATTCATTGTAAATCAAACAACAAACACAAACTCATATTGAGAGCATGCATTGTTCCTGGAAAAAAAATGCAAGTGAAATGGACACCTTTGCAATGTGTTTACAATAAAACCACTTTTTTAAAGTCGTCATCATCTTTTTGTGTGATTAAAACAGCTTCTAATGATTAAAAGAACTCCCTCTCAAGAGTTTTTGAGAGATTGGGTCAAAACAACCTGACCCTCGCCGTATGCGTCTTGAAGTGGTCAGAGAGTTACACGTATGTCCTGTAACAATACATTCACCAAAACATTCTCCTTTTTTCCTTCTGCTGTGATGTCATCAGCAGTTACTGGAAACAGATCCTGAGCTCCTGATTGCACAGTGGCAAGTCAGCCAGGGGTTAGAGAGACATACGATCAGGCCCTGAGCCTGATGTTTTTACAGCTCACTGTACTTTAGAAGCATTCTTAATCACCAATGTAATGGCTTTCATTTTCTTCTCTAATGTCGATTATTTATTTCAGTATTATTTTTATTTCAGGATACTGAGTGTTTTAGCTCTTATCATAGGCTCCTCATGCCAGAGTCATTTTCATATGTAATTTGAAAATATAATTGTGTTCAGATTAGATTACAGTTCATGTAATGCAAACAAATGAAGGCCATTTGGGGTGATGGTGCATGAATTTGATCTGGCTGAAACAGTGAGGGAGTTTTCATAAAATGAGCAGCAACCTGAGCTTCAGCCCTGCGGCCAGACTCACACCCTGTCCTCTGCTCCTAATTAATGGTGAGCATGGTAGCACAAAGTCGCTGGCACAGCACTGGGGACGTTCTTAGGTAATCAGGAGATACTTGTGCTGATCAGGAGTTACTACTTGAACTGTACCTGGAACAGCAGAGTGAATGTCACCCTTAACCTCGGCCTCTGAGTTATCACCTCCTCAGGGTGTAGTCAAAGTCAAAGTCTTTTTAAAAGCACGGTCTGGCTCAAAGGACCACTGAAACTGAGGGGGCAGTTTCACCCGTGACCTAGGTTCAGGCTAATGTTGCTGTCACAGTGGGGTGTCAGTCAGGACACAGGAGTCAGGTTTCGGGCTCAGAATTTTATTGGGGATTTTCGTGGAGTATGTGTGGTATGTGTGGATCCACCAGAGTGTGTATGAGAGTTGCACGTGAGTGTGTGTGGTTTCTTTGGCACAGACGCACACAACAACACAATACTCTGTCCCCAAGGGTTTGGTCTCCTCATTTCTTCACCCCACTGGTATTGGTGCAGCACTGAGGTGGGGGAGGTCACCACTACTTTTATACTGTCCCATATCCTTGGCCCTGTTGGAGTTCTTATTGGTGGCCAAAGGACACAGACAGGTCAGAGGGCAATGATGATCTGGAGGCCGTCCTTGCGGTGCGCCTGTGCCTTGGGTTACTTGCGGGGGTCCTGCTGATAAGGGGAGCAGCAGGACCGGTTTGGACAGGTTCAACTGAGGTGTAAATGAAGGATCTGTGGAAGGTAGGGGTTGTGTGCACAAACATGGACTAAGGAATGTGGCCCTTTTTTATGCTTTTATTTGTCATTTGCACAGATCACATGGGGTAACTGAGCATTGAAATTCTTGAAGTAGGCTTAAAAAAAATCTGACAAATGTATTATAATATGGGATAGTTGTTTCCTCACAGCTCGAGAGCTTAAAGCTTCCTAGAGTGTTACTAACATGAGTGTAGGTGAAGCACTGTTTGTGCCCTGGAGAAGGTACTTCAACTGAATTACTCCAGTATCTGCAAATGTATAACTGCAAATTCAGATATGTAAAACCGTAGTCAGATATGGATTACCGGTTAAACAAATGAGGAGGCAAGTGTGAGAACTCTTACCCTGTAATAAATGTATGCCACTATAGCTTTTAGAATGTGTTTAAGAAATTTAACTTGATCAAGTCAGATCAATATTCAATAAACAATTTGATCAAACTTAAATAACTGAGAGTTCAGCTTGAATTAAAACAATCATACATGGATCTGCCAGGACTGTGTTTGCCAAATACTGTGCATGTGAATGAACAGCAACCCACTGCATTAGAATACCCCATCTCCTCAACAAAAGCCTAACAGGTCCTGCCTGCTTCTGCAAGGGGTGTCATCTGGTCAATCGGATACAAATCCTGCATATCAGCTGTGGTGAAACGCATTTTTAAATGCTGTTTCTCCCTTTTTCCCTTCCCTGCCTCCCTTTCCTCCCTCTCTCCCTCTCCCCACTGGGTCGGTTTCACCATGACAAGCGGGAGCGCTGAACTAAGGTGAATGCAGTCCGCTAATGTGATCGTTTGCAGCCCTGGCTGCCCCACCCACCCCTGTCACCAGGGAAACAAGGCCAGCCTGTTTCACTGCTATGGTCACTGCCAGTCACGGGGCTCAGCCTGCACTCATGATGAGAACCTTACTGACTGAGCCACTTGAGAGTGCACATAGCTATATTTGCACTCAATATGAAAAACATTTGAAGTGTTACATTGGAACTGTTCGGTAGAAGTGCCTCTGGTGTTCTCCAGAGGCAATTTTTCCACCCCTCCGGTGGGATTCAGTGTAGTGCGCTTATATACAGTGCTTGTGAGTGTTCACCACTCTTTATTTCATTCAGAACATGCCTGAAGGCATCACAGAGGCAGGTATAGTGTAGTTCCTCTGCCGGTCTTGCTACCACAGAATGAGGGTATTGAGGAGAGTGCTTGCTCACGAAAATGGAGCTTTAGCACCCCCTAGTGACATTATCACGTTTTACCACAAGTTAGGCAAGGGAAGCCAAGTGCTGACAGTGCTGTGCTCTGTGGAGAACGGGAGAGAGGTCACCCGCAGTCCTGATCTCAACACCCCCCTGTCTCTCCCTCTGGAGATAGGAGGTCTCAAACATATCTACTACTTTGAGGTGAAGAACCCAGTCAGCTCACAGCGCCGCCTGCTGGACATGCCAGAAAACTGCACTAGCTCAGGTGCAGCCTACCTAATATCCTGCTTTAGTGTCAATATTTCACACCTTTGTACACAACAGTGCACAAAAGGCCTACATCACATCACACCACACTTAACATGCACATATGTACAAGACCGCCCAACCCCCTTCTCTTCCTCTGGAAATAGAAGAGGACACCGCTACCTACAGCTGTGTGCTGACAGCACTGACAGCAATGAAACATGTGGGTCATGAATGAATGAAATTGATTAAATGATCAGTTTGTTATTAAGCAGCTTCAGGAGTTCATAACGAGTTGATCATGAGCAGGGAGCAGGGAGAGATCTAAAACATGCAGGGCAGGGGGTCCTCCAGGAGAGGGTTGAGAAACGCTGGTGTAGAGTGCAAATTATCTGCTTTTTGCTTCTTGCTTCCACTATCCACTTCTTGCTTGTGCTCATTTTTATGAGAAGCATTGGCCAGCTTCTCCACACTGTGTAATACAGTCAAAAGAGTAAATGATAAATCATGCAAATATAAAAACTCTCATTGGGAGATTGAAGAATACTCCTGTAGGCAGCAGGAGAGACAGGTTAGGTCTGCGCTGCAGGTAAAGACAAGCAGGTCTGTTCTTTTATTTAGCAGAGCATGCAGAGTCAGGTTAGCGCTGGTTTAACCACAGTGAATACTCCAAAAAAAGCAGTCGTGTGCCTCCTATGCCAGGAAGGGAGGTTTTGACAGAAGGTATCCAGCACCTCTCAAAAAACTGCTGGGAGAAAGCGAGCTCCTGGCAACAGCCACCCACCTGTATTTCTCCACAGGCAAATCAGAAAGGTGTGGCTCATTAAACCAGTAGCTAGCCAGCTATGATCACACAATGACGTTCAAGTACAGACAATTAGAATTAAACAATTAACTGGTATGAATGCAATTGAAAAATGAGTCTAAAATGAGCTCAGTTATTGAAAACAGCAACTGGAATGATAAGGATCCTTATAACTGCATTTAAACGATTTAAAGGTTTGGGGGACAGGTGAAGGCTCTCCATCCCACTTCCTTCCCTCTTTCCCAGTCTCAAAGGAGAGATGCCCATTGCTGTGGCTCCAAAATGTGTGATCAGCATGGGATTCTACATCATTAGTAATTATAAGTACCCCATTCTTCAGACTGCTGCCTTAGCGTCGTATTTTACAGTGTGTATACCTGTTATACATGTGGTTGCATCCCTCGTAGGTTATCACTCTGTGTAGAACTCTTTTTCTTTCTCGCCATGGTTTTCTCAATACACATGGATCTTTCTCGTTATGAACTCCTGAAGCTGCTTAATAACAAGCTGCAAAAGGGGGACCAACTCCATATTAAAGTATATGTATTTGAATGCAATGTCATTACAGTCCCTGTTGGTGCAGTGGCCGGGCATCTGAATACTTTTGTCCATATAGTGTATGTAGACTAGGTAAAAAATGTATCCATGATTAATTTGGTCTTATAATTTTAGAGTCAGAATGGATTTTTCCCATAATTCTGGTTATATTTAGTAACATTCCTAGACAGGTTAGACCACCTCTGAAATCTTCAGCAGAGAATAAGCAGCATATTGCACCATGGCAATGTGATCTTCTGGGAGAGAGATAGTGTTCAACCTTGGCTGGCATCCAGCTGAGACACCCCCAGGAGTGAAATCCAAGCATCAGTTAGCCGTGTCTGTGAGGCAGTAATACAGGGCCAGCAAAGCCTGGAGACCACCCAGTCAGCAGGATTCATGCCTCAGAAAGTGAGATGCATAAGGGAGGGTCCTGGTTTTAGACCTTCTGTTGGACATACACAGAAAATGGAGTGCGAACTGATGATTGAGGACAAAGGGGCATGATTAATCATAACGTTGTTTTACTTATAAAATGAAGTTTATTGTGTGTGTGTAAGTGTGTGTGTGTGTGTGTGCGTGTGTGTGCATGTGTGCCTGCATGTGTGTGTGTTTCTCAGCACTGCCAGTGAAGTTTAACACCTCTGAGTGACAGATTGCTGTGTTCACATTCTTGAATATTGACTAAAGTATGTGGTTTCTTGCTTTGTTGTCTCTGTATCTCGCTGTGGTCAATGTCTCTTTCTCCTCAGCTCTTGTAAAAATAGATCACAGAGTTTTTGTTCCAAGACGTTTCTTTCTCTGCGGCTCACTCCCGTCTACAGAAACACAAAGTGCACCACTGAGCCCCCCCTCCCTGCACCCCCGCACCCACAAAGGTCATGTCTGCATGGACACACTCACACCTGACTATGCTGTCTCTGTCCTACACCTCTCTGCACCTTCACCCCAATCCCCTCCTCTCTCTATCTTTTCATCTGTCTCTCCATCTACATGTGCTGCTAGCAGGCTACCAGTTAACCCTTTCGCACATAAGTTGTAAGACATTTCCAACTGCCCCCCAATGGGACTTATTTCAGCTCTTGCACACCCGCTGTTCTAGAATTTTGTAATGATGTCAATATCATATTTTGAAACATAATGTTAAGAATGCATAATATGGTATAAATTGCATATGGCAAATATTCGTATACTTTATTTTCGCTAACCTTAGCTAGAATTTTTCCAATTTGGGAGTCAGAACTGTGTTATACTGGTTATATTGCAACTTACGTGAAACTGCATTGAAAAATTAAAAATCACATTGCATGGAATGTTTTTATGTAAAAAAGCAGCGGGTTTACAATGAATGTTGCTTTGCTGCATCACTTGTAAATAGCTGTTTTTAATCTAGTGTTCTAATCACACCAGTGTGACCATAAGCTGTAGGGACCACTCTAGAACGGTCACACCCGTTTGGCCGTATGTATGAAAGGGTTCATTTTTAATCAGTGTCAGGAGTGTTCAGAGTTGCTAGCGCAGAGAGCAGTTCTTCCATGCAGAGAAAGCATCATGGGTACAAATGAAGAACAGAGTGAAGTTTCTGGCAGAAAAAGGTGAGAGGATCAGGTCAGACAGGTCAAGAAGGTGAGCAGTATAAATGACTGAACTCACTGAAACAAATGGCCTTTGGCACTCAGCTATCAGTTAGTGGAAAAACACTCTTATGCATTACACAGCGGCTCATGAGGAACAGCATCAGCGAGCACAGCGGCTCTACAGAGTGCAGGTTAGAGCCCATCCTCACGTGTGCAGTGTCCCTCTCACTGGAACCCACAACCCGCTGGTGTCAGGCCCAGTTCCTCCTTGGAGGCGTAGCTGAGGGGGCCGTGTGGTTAAAGAGCTTCAATGGAAACAGTGCCTGCTCTGGGCTGCTGTCATCACCATATAAGGAGATATTTATGGGCTTTGGGCTACAGCAGTGTAGAGCGCATGCGGAGGGCACATCAGTTTTGGAGCTCAGGCACAGTGGCTCAGCTTAGGCAGAGGTGCTAAACCTCACCTGCCCCCTCGGTAACAAACACCAAACACCTTCACCCATCTCCAGCCTGCATGGCAGCAAAAGCCACAGAGGGCAAGATGCAAGATAACCAGCATGTTACCTTTCACCCTGCATCAGGAACACACTCATCCCAGAGCAGCTTCTGCTCCAAACCAGACAGGACCATGAGATGATGACCAGCATGTGCAGCGGAAGCCAGCAGGTCAGTAATAAACATCCTGCCATGTTGTCACTGGCTGAAAGCGTCAGTAACGGCACCATCCACCATCCCACACACTGCCATTCTAGCTCTGCTGTGGCCAAATCAAGCTTAGCTTAACACCTTAGATTCAGGCTAGAAATTTTCATCTATTTATAGGTGCTGCTATATGTATTGCAATGACTGTGAGATGCAAATATGAATATGATGCCATCTATCAGTATGAATTAATGAATGGAATTGTGGGGTGTGTAACTGTGTTGGTCTGTAAAGCAGTTGTCTTGAGCATATGACTGTAGACATGTAAATGAGGAGGTTGTAGGGTAGTGCTGGATGTAGGTGTGAAATCAATCAGAGGGCAGCTCATCATCAGGGGGCTTCAATGGAAACACAGAGAGCAAACAGGAAGTAGAGAGCGTGCCTGTCACAGAGACCAATCAGCTTTCACAACAAACAATAAACGTGCGGTCAGATGCATCCACACAAACTGCCTGCTGAGTAGGAACAGAAGGGTGGGGGTAGATGAAAGAACTCATTTCAATGCCTGTGGAGGGTAAACGGTATAGTTTTCATACTGGCTTTGTTATTGTGAAGTTAGTCAGTAATGACTGTAAGCACTCTCCCTGGGGGTCTGGTGATTCAATGTAAGGACTAACCTAAACCTGGTATTGCTGGAGCACTGACTGCCTCTCCAGTATTCTCACCTCTCAGTCATGACTTTTCATGCACACCAGTAACTGAGTTCTTCGGAGGAGAGATTTTTACTGACTGCAGTAAGAGACAGACTGCAGCTGGACAGACAGACTGCATCTCTCACCATCAGCAACCTCAACACCAATGGCTCTGCAGTTTATAAACAACAAACTGGTGGGCAGATTACAGCTGGGACCGTCTCCTGAGAATCCGCAGAGAGAACATTAGCTTTGTTACTCATATTTAAATTCTGCTTCCCTCAAAACCTGCTTGGCATTTCATTTTTCCTGTGAAATATATCCGTTCGATTTTAGATTGTCCAGATCAGTGATAGTGTGGAAATCAGAAACCCCTCTCGCATCTTTAGCTATTTCAGTAGTTGAGTGATCCTCTGGAAGTTCTCTCTTATTTGTCTACTTTTGTCGTCATCAATGACGCCATTCCTTGGCGCAGACGTAGAGAGAAGAGGCTGTGGCCTGGTGGTCAGGGGCGCCTGAAGGGAACGTAAGAAAGGCGCTTTTTTTAAAAGCCCATCCTTCCAAGTGGGTGTAGAAAGCAGCGAGCTATAAAATGCAAATACGGAGCCTCAGGTCAAAGGAGCAGTGAAACCGATAACGGTCTACCGACGCGAAATGTTCTGAAAACCTGGCTCTCCTCTCTCCACTGATATCTGGGGAAGATAAGGGGGGTAGATTTGCGTTTAGTGTTTTTTCTCATTCTGGGGAACCGCTACTTGGGCAATTGGACATGTAAATAAACTATAGGAATCGCAATCTCAGAATGAAATGATAAACACCGAAGCTACACTTACTTTTATTCTGCTCTACCTCTTCATCGGTAAGTTACTGTTGCGCAGTGAAATAATGATGACATTACCTGACGATATTAATGTTGTGCATGCATTGCTTACCTCAGGTGCGATAGCTTGTGATATTATATTCTTAATAAGCTTATATTCCAGTTGTTTGTCTTTGTCGCTGAAACAAAATAAATTTGCGGGCCGCAGTCCACGTAGCCCGTATTCCGAAGAAAAATTGAAATCCGCAGAAAAAAATTGATTGGTCTGCTTCTAGATCGCTGCGTTGCAGTCGATTTTATCGTTTGTAGGATGTAAGTTTGTCTTATTCATGTTTAGTTCAATACTGTGGAATGGCACAGATTCACATTTAGCTGTAGTACTTTGTACGTTTAACACATTTAAATTCGTTTGTGACAGTTGTAACGTTGGTTTTTCCAGCTAAAGTATTGCTCTATTTTTTATCCTCAAAGAGTCAGGAGAAATACAACCTGTGGATTTTTTCGTTAGATCTAAATGGATCACGTTAACGAATTAGCGACGATTAAATTTTATTAATGTACGATTTACAAAGGACCAGTGAAAAGGAGGAGCAAAAGATGGATCATATCTGAAAGCCAAAGACATGGTATCCCTTATAATGACAACTCACTCGAGCTTACTTTAGAAGAAAATACTGTTTGGGAAAACTACTAGCTATGGATATCCTTATTTGTAAGCTATTTATATGTTTTATGATTTTGTAAATATTGTTTATTATTTGGTCATTTGTTAACGTGTTTATTTAGATAATAGCCTTTCAGTATAGTCCCTTAAAATGTTCCTTAAATGTGTGGGCATGTCATATTCAGCAGTCTTAAACGGGTAATGTTAGTGTGCATGTAGATGCTTCTCTGGACATGCCATTGCACCACAGAATCCTCCGGGAATACATTTGTGAAAATCTGATGAACTTTATAAGAACAGTAAATATGTTGTAATTATTCTTACAGTGGAGAGAGACAGGAAATAAGAGAGACAGAAAATGATGATGGATCATTTAAATATGTGTTACATACTGAAGTAAGGTCACGTCTTGGATTTGGCGTTTTCCTGCTTTTTGAAATGTAATTTTCCACAAGCCAAATGTAATTTATATTTGTCACACCCACACTGCTTAGCTTTCCGCAGTCCATATTCCCCTTGTTTAAGGAGTGTTGTAAGAGTTGATGTTTTTCTTTCTTTGGAATATACATGATTGTTAGAGCAGGCTGGGACAGAAGCAGATAAAGACAGTGATCTCACATAAATTTAAAAGCTGAAGCAAAATTACAGATGCAGTTGTTTTTACATGAACTAACTCATTCTAAGATTAGATTAGATTAGATTTTAATAAAGGGTCGTAAAGGATTCTGCTTCCAGAGCGGAATGCTTTTATTTCACGGGGTACATGAGGTAAATTAGGTACTGATGCATTTTATTTAACACTTTTTTTCTGTGGAGTATTTTAATGCAGAATTGGTCACAGATTTATCAGTTTTAACTTTTTCAGGTTATTAGACCATGCAGTGAGGCTTCAAGATGCTTACAGGGATTAAAGCTGGTATCAAGGATGAGCTGCAAGGAAGAAGTCTTGAATTGAAAGCAACTTAAAATTAGTTTCTTGAATTTTAATAAGAATAATGTTTTCATCCCTGTTTAGTCAGGGGTATGAATAAATATGGATGGCACTGAAGAACATTTATATAGACTGTATGAATTCTGTTATACGTCACTGGCTGTGCTACTATAAGGTTAGTCAATGTAATGACTGTCAGCACTTTCACTAAGGGTCTTGTGAGTCAAGGAAAGGAGTGACCTAAATCTCCATCACTGATATTGCTGGAGCACTGACCAACTATCCAGTATTCTCACCTCTCATTCAATGCAGCTCATTCACACTGATAACTCAGCTCTTCAGAGGAGTTTGTGAAACGTTACGGTGAGAGATTTGGAGTCAGACTGCAGCTGGAGAGACAGACTGGATCTCTCACCATCAGCAATCTCAACACCAACGACTGTGGAGTTTATAAACTGCAGACTGGTGGGCAAATTACAGATGAAATTGAAGTTAACCTCCTGAGAGACCACAGAGCGCGAATTAACTTTGTTAGTCATATTTAAACTCTATATTTCACCTGTTCTTACTTCCGTCACAACTTGCTTGGCGTTTCATTTTTCCTGTGAAACATATCTATTTGTTTTTAGATTGTCCAGGTCAGTGATAGTGCGAAAATCAGAAATTCCTCTCGCTTCGGTATTTCAGTGATCCGTAGGTAGTTTTCTGTTATTTCGCTATTTTCTTCGTCATCAAAGACGTAGCCCTTAGTTCAGTCCTTATTGGTCGAGTGTCTGGAGACAAAATATGCAGACGTCGGGAAGAAGTTGTGCTGGTATTTTTTTCTCCCTGAAAATGAGTGATATTTTAACGTTGAAGTGCATGTAAACATCTAACACACTCCTATGAAGAAAGCAGAGAGATATAGCATGCAAAGACGGAGCTGTAAGTCGAATAAGCAGTGAAATTTCAGCTCTTTATTGCTGACTGTTTCGAGGGAAATGGATGGCGGTCTACCGTCGAGAAAAATTTTAAAACATAGGTAGACTTCTGTTCAGTATTTGTCTCCTTCTGGGCGTTTCTAAGGATTGGACATGTAAATAAATTATAGGAATCGCAAATCTCAGAATGAAATGATAAACACCGAAGCTACACTTACTTTTATTCTGCTCTACCTCTTCATCGGTAAGTTACTGTTGCGCAGTGAAATAATGGTGACATTACCTGACGATATTAATTTTGTGCATGCATTGTTTACCTCAGGTGCGATAGCTTGTGATGTTATATTCTAAAGTTTATATTCCAGTAGTTTGTGTGGTTCGCTGAATCGGGTACATTTGTGGGCTGCAGAATTCACACGTTTAGGTCCAAAAAATAGTTTTACCGCTAATTTGCCCGTCTTCTTCTCCGGCAATCTGCCAGTTTCATTGCCATTTATCTTAAATGCTTTTATGTTTGTTTGTAGATGTTTTAATAGATTTTAATACGTGAATATGTGTATAAATAAATATATGTTTATGTTTAGTTTAATATTGTGGAACGGCACACATTAACATTTAGCTGTGCTTGAAACGTTCAACACTTTAATGAATGTTTGACAGCTGTAATGTTGGTGTTACCAGAGAAAATATTCCTCTCTTATTTGTCTTGATCAAGCTATCAGGGGGTGTACAACTTGTTCGATTTTCGTTTTGGTGTAAATCTAAATTGATCGGGTTAACGTGTTAAATGTGACTAATTTACTGAATACATTTTAATAATGTACGAATTGTAAAGAACCAGTGAAAAGAAGAGGAAAGGACATAGAATCACTAATAATGACAAATCACTCCATCTTACTTTAGAGGATACTGTTTGTTGGAATTAGTAGATATCAGTATACATTTTTTTGGGCTATGTAGACTATATATTTTATGATTTTTATACATTTGCAAATATTCTATATTATTTGGTCATTTATTAACGTATTTATTTAGATAAATATATGAGAGAGACAGAAAATAATTGATCACTGAATTTTTTTTATATTGTAAACTAAGGTCAGGTCCTGGATTCAGTGTTTTCTGTTTCCTGCTTTTTGTATTTTTGTTCACAAGCCAAATGTAATTTACAAGTGGTACCGTATACCCAAACGGAGAGCTTCCCGGTTTAAGGAGTGTTGTAAGAGTTAATGTTTTGCTTGGATGATTGCATGATTGCATATTTGCTACAGCAGGTTGGGGCAGCAGTCGATAGAGAGAGATGTTTCATATAAATTTTGGAAGTCATATCAAACTTCCAGATGTACTTGTCTTTACATGCTGCACAGAACTAACTCCTTTTCCTTCACATGGACAAAATCATTCCAGGACAGGCCAGTTTGCTGTATGATTAGACTTTAATACAGGCCATTTCCAGCTCTTAAAGGGCACCGGACTCAGAGGGGTGCTACTACTTGCCAAGTGGTTGCAAGTAAGAAGCCTTGAAGGCAACTTGAAATGGCTTCATGAGCTTTAAGAGGTGCGGTGGTATTGTAAAGCCATTTACCATTTTTAACTAGGAAAAAAATTCGTATGTATTAGAAGTGAGTCGAGTATTACATTATCTGATTATTCATTGTTGAGGGTAAGATTCAAATTTTTGAATTAAGTCATGTTTTTCTCAAATTAATACAAAAACATCACAACTGTTTATACATTTAAGTAGCCTACTGACAAGCATAGCGAGGGAAACATTTAAGATCAAAAACAATGGCACCCGCCCTCAAGGACAAGTGTGCGTGGTCTGTATGGTGGCCCCTCTCCATCTCCGCTCGACTCTGAGCATGACTTGGGAGGGACTCAGCCAGACATTTCTCCGTTCTCGGACAGCATAGGACTGCAACACGTCTTTCAGTTTAATTAAAGGCATTCATTTTTAAGGATTCTATTATTCTACAGTATTGTTGTTTGTATTGTTATTTGTTAATAACAGAAAAAAAACTTCCAAAAGGTTTGGTGTATTTTGTGCATGTTTGTAATCCTGAGGGGTTTGGTTGAACAAGGTCCTATCTATGCACTTTTAGTGACATAGTAACAGCTTGTGACAATTTTTCTTCTTTTTTGTTATCATGGATAATTTACAGACCTACATAAATGCTCATAATAGGCTCCGAGTCCGGGACAGCGCCTGACAAAGCGCTGTGAAACAGAAGCGCAGAAACGGCACACTAGCTCCAACAAATTTCAGATTTGAGATTTATATTTATAAGATTTGTATTTATTTATCATTTCTTTATTGTCATTTCTCAGTACTCACATACATTGAAACGAAATTTGTCCTCTGCATTTAACCCATCCTATACACTCATTGCCGTCACTGCTCACTGCTTAAATACGGTATTTAAAAATGGTCTCGCGCCCCTCCGGAAGCAGAGAGAAGCATGGCATTGCTGCAGCTAGCATCCTCCCAGGGTGACAAACTTAGCTAGGGGTCGATGGTCGAAACAATAAGACCCTCCGTTCGAGTCCCAAAGCGCGAGCTCGGCGATCGCCAGCTGCTTTCCCATCACCGTGATGTTCACTGCTGTGAGTGAGAGGGATGTCAGGCGCTCAAGCTGAGGTGGTATATATTTCCTATGTCTCTATCTGAAAAATTTCTATTGACTGTTGCCTATAAATCGTATGCCTCTATATGGAATTACAGATGTTGTCAGAAGCCATTGAGGCACATGGGGGACTGATGTAAAAATTGTATTAACAGCAGGATTTAATCCATTTACAATAGGCTTTAGCATCATACAGTGTACAAACCAAAGTGCTGTGTGTGTAAAAACTATATATAATAAAGGTCCAAACCTCACACTGCTAATCAGTGAATGGATTAAACAGAAATCCTGGCTGTGTCCAAATCCAGCATTTTGGAGTGTGGGTATGTTCTACCTACTACATCAGTTTTATCTGGAGTGAGTTCCCAGCCATACTGAATTAAATACCTGTAATTTACAATCTTATAATTTCTTTAATTCCAGGTCTGCTGAGCACTGTGGAGAATGGAGTGAAAACAGAGAAAAAGAGAGAGGGAGAGACTGTCACTCTGCACTCTAATATTACTGAACCACAGACTGACGCTGTAATAGTGTGGTTATTTGGTCCTGTTAATCCAGATAGAGCGATAGCTCGGCTCATAATCGCAGAGACCACTACAGTGAAATACCACAGTGAGAGATTCACAGACAGACTGCAGCTGGACAGACAGATTGGATCTCTCACCATCAGCAACCTCAACACCAATGACTCTGGAGTTTACCAGCTACAGACCATCAATGCAGTTGTATTTCAGCAGAAGTTTAATTTATCTGTCTACAGTAAGTGCCTGGTCTTTTAGGCTGTTTCTTTCTTTCTCTATCTCTCTTTATCTCTCTCTAACTCTCTTTCATTAATACAACTTCCTGATGTTAAATATTATATGTCAAAAGCAAGAACACTGAATATATCTCACAAAGTTACAAGATTGATATAAAAACTATAATGTTTTTCTCCTTGTAAACAAGCTGCCAGTGGCTGAAAGGAATCAGTGGTGTGAAGCATACAGCTTTGAACCTTTTAATCTAACCAGCAGTCTGAAATGTTAACAAAAATTCTCTTCTTATATATTTGATCCCCATGAAATCCTCTAAATAAATTACAAAGACTGAAAAAGGCTAAAAATATGGTTTTCAGGACATAATCAATTTGTACATTTCTCAAATTAGCATAACATCGGTAACACTAGTATTTTGATTTCAAAACAATGAGAACTCTGCATGACTGACCAACAGTAGATAATATTTTATAATAATAATACTACATTTCTAATCGACCTGTCTGGTTTAATGCTGGATCAGTTCCCCCGGTCTCTTTGAGCAGAGAGCAGCATCGCTGCTTTTGGAAGATACCAGGTTTACAGAAATAAATGTTCAGGTTCAAATGCTGTCCAGAGACATGCAGGAGGTGATTATACCATAGCAGAAATGCACATTCAGTAATGTGTCATTATAGACTTCATAAGTTACAATAATAGTATTACTTGCATTACATTTTGCCTAGGAAAACAGCATGTAAACATTAGCCATAAATACTTGGGCATCAGCACTTCCTGATCTTTTCTCTCTAAATGCCACACACTTTGTGTCTTTGCTGGCTCAGCTGGCTGCACATGAAGATCTTTTCTCACAGAGACACACATTATCAGGGTGAGGAGAGGAAGGAGAGGCAGGTCAGAGTCGGTCATAATCATGGCAAATATGATTCTTTCCTCTGTTTCTAATGCTCTGATCAGTGCGTTTCTCTCCCTGTCTCTCAGCTCCAGTCTCTAAACCTGTCATTAGAAAAACTCCTCAGAGCTGCTCAGTGCTGTGCTCTGTGGAGAACGGGAGAGAGGTCACCCTGTCCTGGCAGAGAGAGGGGGAGACACTGTCCCACACCAGCAGCCCTGATCTCAACATCCCCCTGTCTCTCCCTCTGGAGATAGAAGAGTACAGCTCCACCTACAGCTGTGCGGCTGCTAACCCAGTCAGCAACCAGAGTCTGCAGCTCAACACTGAGGAGTTCTGCTCTGGTAGGAAACCACAGGGTCTTTTTCACAGTTGCTGTGTAGTTCACCATTACTAAGTTACATTTTAGATTTGGTTACTCAGTCTGTGTCAAAAGAGAGAGTGAAACAGTTTGCAGGGAAGGCTTTTCTTTTTTGATCATTCAAAGATCAAAGTCAGGTTCTTCTATTTGTGCACGTGAGTTCTGCATGCGCTTTATCATACTTTGGATTAAGAATTTCATTGTGCAGATGCCTTATCAATATTACTTATGTTAATGATATTCTTTCTGTTTAGCAAAAGTACTGTTGCTCGTCCTCCCATTTTACAAATTGATAAGTAATAAACATATATCTTGAAGAAGAATGTAGAAGCAGGTGGATATGATCATACATAAACTCGTCTGATGAGTAATGTGACACATGACAGTTTCATCTGTGACGGTGTGCCCACAAAGTACCAGGATGTGAAGGGCATCTTCTGCATATATCTTTACAGGTGGTATCCCTGCAAATGGGGAAACCATGAATGCTATGCTGTATCAGTTGTAAGTGCTCAGTGCCAATTTTGCTTGCCAATTTTTGTTCCTAACATAAAACCACATCTTCATTATGAAAACAGTTTTTAATCAATAAACAAGTGAATAATAGGCGTATTTCTGTCATATCGCTATAAAGACGTGTAATATGTAAAACATTTAACAGTGTAGGTGTTTGCATGGTCTGAAAACAGTGTGCAGGGAGTTCTGCCTGGAGTGAGTGTTAGAAACTGTGCTGGTAGGAAGTCTGTGAGCTTTTCAGTCTTACATCATAATGAGAACATATACAGTATAACCATGTCCTTACAGAGGTGAATTAGATCAATTAACTACTAAATATTCAATGGTCATACAGGATATATGATGAGATGGATTATTCTGATACATTTTGTGTGTATTCTGTATGCAGTGTTTATGTATTTATTTTCATTTGTGGTGGATTATGTTTGGCTGCCGTACTGAAAATGTGAGAATCAGTGTTTAATATTTTGTTTTGTTTGGATAGGTCCAGACCAACGGGGACGTCAGGACCAGAAGAGTTACATACTGCCTGCAGTGCTGGTACCTGCAATTCTGATATTAATAACTGGATTAATTATATTCTTTATGAAACAATGCAAGAGTAGAAGGACGGAAGCTGAAGGTGAGTGTGAGTGTGTGTGTGTGTTTGTACACTCATGTGAATGTTACATGTTTGAAATGAAGGTTAGGTGTGTCTCTGGTGCCTTTTGTGTGATCACACCCACAAAGAAGTCATAAGTCTGCATTACTGAGGTCTCAGGAGTTTGTGCAGAGTTGTGTTAGATGTAATAAATGGTGTCATTGTGCTGTACTGTATAAAGGAGTCATCATGCTAATGTGTTTAGATGGTGGGGATGAAGACACAGGTGCTGTTCAGGTGCAGTACTCAGAGATCCGCAGAAGAGCACAGCCAACAGAAACAGAGCCCCTTGTAAGTGCTAAGATAGATGTCTGCCATTCACAGTGTCTCTCCGCACACACACACATACACAGATATACAAACATACAGATACAGACACACACACACAGGGATACACACACTCATGCAGTGATACACACAGACACACACAGTTTAGAGCATGTTGGTTTCAGACACTCACATGGGAGGGTGTTCACAGCTGCTGACCTCCTGAAACTAAACACTGAGCACCTGAAGGAAATGACAGAATCGCTACAGTTACATTTATGAATGACAGTGTGTGCCTCCTCTTAGATGCTGGCTCTTTTATTCCATTTACAAACAACACTTTAGATTCAGCAATAAATGAAACTGGATTTTGAGATCTTACAGAACACCCTCCCCTCATCTTTTTCCATCACTAGGTCCTGATAATACAGCTATTATACATAATCCATCACAAAAAATATTGTTTCACTCCTCATATCACATAGACTACCAATTTCCTCCATAGTCTCAGAGACAGCTCAGACTGAGTTCTCTCTGTCTCTCTCTCTCTGTCCTTCTCTCTGTCTCTCTCTTTCTCCCCCAGTGTGCCTCTCTGAGGCAGCTTCTTCCTCTCCCTGACGCTGTGTCACACACCTTTTATTTCACAAATGAGTTTATGCAGTATATTGATCTCTTCCTCCTCCTCTTTCTGTGTTTACTGTAATATTTCCTCCACCACAGGGGGGCGCTCAAGCAGAGCCAGAGGACACAGAAGGAGTTGTGTATGCAGAGGTTGTCACATGACCAGAGAGCGTCTGTACAGTGCTGACGGGGGGAAGGTTTTTCATGCAATTTTCAGTATTATGCATTTGTAAGTGTCATACCATTTTTCTTTTAAAGCTGAAAGTATTATCCATGAGACACTGTAGAGACTGTTTTGTAAATTCATTATTATTTTTATAAGTATTATTTCAGGGTATTTATGTCAGAAACCTGATCAGCATTCAGCCTGTGTTGTTTTTTGCTTTAAATGCTGCTAAATTGCTCTTGTCCATCACACTGCCCTCAGACTCAGACTGATGCTACTGCGCTGTTAACATTTCTACTATTGCTTTGTTCAGTGCTTTGTAACAATTTCTTTTGTAAAAAAATAAAAATTCCAGTGTACCATAGGAAATAAACTTTTTGATTGAAATTTTTAGTGTCTGTGATCAGTAATACATAAGTCATATTTCTGTTTGTAAGTTGCAAGACTTTGCCTCACTTTATGATATCCCTATCATTTCTGATTTTCTACACACGTATTACAGGTACAATGCTATCCCAGGGTGCTTTGTGGAGTCACACTGGTATCACTACTGTAACATTGTGCAGACACTTGGTGCTGATCGCAGGTCCTGGTTAGTGTTTCCTGGGGAATCGGGCACATTTGGATAGCAGAACTTCAGCTCTGATCATAGGCTCCATAACCCAGAGGCTCCAGGTGTCAGTGGGGATCTTCCAGCCGCTAATACCCAGCACCTGCATCAGCAAGTCTTCCATGACATTAATAATACTACTGACATCTCATTCCAGAGAGGGAGTTTGGGAACATATATAGATATTGATATGTGTCTCTGTTTTGAAGCCTATTATTTGCTCAGGGCTCAGGGCTGGTTTCTGTTGTGTAGAGTGCAAATTATCTGCTTTTTGGCACTTCTTTCTTGTGCTCATTGTCATATTGGAGGCATTGGCCAGCTTCTACACACCTTATAACAAAGACAAAACAGTAATGGAGACAAATAGAAGGACAGTACTGCTGGTAGCAGCAGAGAAAGGTTGTTGCTGCAGGTTTGCTTTTTTGTTTTGCAGGGCATGCAGAGTCTAGTTAAGATACACTGCGGTTAGAACAACTCTGTTCCAAAAAGCGTTCTTTGCCTCCTGTCCCAGCCACACCTGGCTTTCTGGACAGGGGGATCAATTTTACATGCACTCACTTGGAGGATGGAAAGAAAAGTGTGCTGTGCTTTTGCGGAAGGTGCCCTACCTAAACTGCTGCAGGATATATCCATCCACATAAACAGTAACAAAAGGATATGAAGACGCTTCTCAAATATGAACAAACTGAAGGAGTAAAACTTACAAAATGCACAGGAACCAGCCTTCAGGATACAGCCAAATGGGAGAAAGTGAGCCCCTAGCACCAGCCGCCCACCTGTATTTCTCCACAGTCCAATCAAAAAGGTGTGGCTCATTAACCGATGGCTAGCCAGCTACAATTACACAGTGACGTTCAGGTACAGACAATTAGAATTAAACAATTAACTGGTCTGAATGCAATTGAAAAATGAGTCTAAAGACTGAGTCTAAAATGAGCTCAGGTATTGAAAACATAGCTACTGGAGTGATAAGAATCCTTATAACTGCATTTAAACAATTTCAACAGTTTTTGGGGGACAGGTGAAGACTCTCCCTCCCACTTCCTTCTCCCTTTCTCTGAGTCTCAAAGGAGAGATGCCCATTGCTGTGGCTCCAACATGTCCTATGGGTGTCGACTAAAATGATGCAAAGAGAGCTGCACTGTAGTTCTCATCTGACTGGATGCCAGGAAGTCTCCCCTGCAGCCCTGCAGACAGCCAGAGCCCCCTGCACATCCTGGATCTGCTGTAGCTCTCCCACACAGCTCCATCCAGCCTGTGTGACATCACAAAGCCCTCACTCTAGAACGGTCACACCTGTTTGACCGTATGCACAAAAGGGTTCATTTTTAATCAGTGTCAGGAGTGTTCAGAGTTGCTAGTGCAGAGAGCAGTTCTTCCATGCAGAGAAAGCATCATGGGCAGAAATGAAGAACAGTGAAGAAGAACAGCGGCTCTACAGAGTGCAGGTTAGAGCCCATCCTCTCGTATGCAGTGTCCCTCTCACTGGAACCCACAACCCCCTGGTGTCAGGCCCAGTTCCTCCTTAATGGAGGTGTAGCTGAGGGGGCCCTGTGGTTAAAGAGCTTCAATGGAAACAGCGCCTGCCTTGGGCTGCTGTCATCACCCCCCTCCCCTCCCCCTCCCCCTCCCCTCCCTCCCTCTCCCCTCCCTCTCCCCTCCCTCCCTTGGTCTAAGGTCGTCAAAGACGTAGTCTTTGGCTCAATCCTTATTGGTCTGACGTTTGGATACATTGCGATATGAGGGAAGGACGTGAGGTTTGGGTAACAAGATTGTAAACATCTAAAGACACGCTTTGGTAGAAAGCAGCTGGATACAGCATGCAAAGACGGAGATTTAAGTCAAGAGCGGTGAAGATTCTGTTCTATTTGACTGTTTCGAGGGAAACGGATCGTGGACTCTCGAATCGAAATTTTTTAAAAACATTATCCCCCTCTTCAAAATGGCGGGGACAGATTTCTGTTCAACATTTTGTCTTATTCTGGGGATCGGGTGTTTCTAACAAGTGGAAATGCAATAAATGATAGGAATCGCAATCTCAGAATGAAATGATCGAGACTCAACTTACTGTTATTGTGCTCTTCGTCTTAATCGGTAGGTTATTGTTACGCAGTGAAATGAAGGTAACGTAACCTAACGAGATTAATGTTGTACATGCATTACTTGCCTTGTTTACCCAATGCGTGCTATTATTTTCTTAAATTAATTAGTTTATATCCCAGTAGTCTGTGTTTGTGTGGTTCGCTGAAACGGGTAAATCTATGGGCTGCAAAATTCGGGTGTTTTGGTCCACAAAATAGTTGCAGCGCGCATTAATTTGTTATTTTTTCTCAGCCAGAACCATGTAGAGAGAGAGTCGCGTCAACGGAAGTTCAAAATGCTTGCTCGTCACGTGATCACGTAGACTTCACATAGTCCCAGGAAGTTCTGGGCGGGCAATTTGAATGCGTAAATACAGAGAGACCGAACTGCGATTTTTGGTAATTAGTAGTCAATAAATGCATTGATTTACAGTATTTATATAGCACACCGACATGTGTATGTAGTTACACCCATATGTTTTTGTTTTTTTTTTTTAAAAAAAAAAGCAAAATTCGGTACATGGTGGTTTCAGTAATCCCATGGTAGGCTGTTCGTGGTTAATGTTATTTGTTGCTAACTTTATCCAGTATCCTAGCCTAATCTGTTATCTGAACGTTATCTTAACGTTCCCTAAATCTACTAATTTAGTGGGGGATAATCCATTGACATGCTTTAATGACCATATTAATTTTATTCAGATGCGCTGATAATTTACAATCTGATTCTTTAAACGTCTTACTCTTTCAAAGTGCATCACTAACGGTCTATTCTAATGCAACTCCACTTTGCTGCCCGTATTTGCGGGAACTATTGAGAGGCTCCACGGTCCGCCATTGCTGTAATAAATAAATAAAAAAGGAGATGACGCGACTCTCTACATGGCTCCGTTCTCAGGCAGTCTACCTGTGTCATTGTCATTGCCATGCATCTCACGTGCTTTTAAAATTGTTTGTAGATGTTTTATAGTTTTTAATATATCATTGTGTGTTATATGTGTTTATTTCCATATTGTGGAACAGCACACGTTCACATTTAGCTGTACTTTAAACATTTTTCAGATTTTTATTTAATTTGTGACAGTTGTAATGTTGGTGTTTCCAAAGAAAAGAATCTTCTTCTCTTGTTTTATTAATTAAATTTTAATAATGTACTGTCCATAAAATAGTGAAAAGGCAGAGGAAGAGGCAAATCAAAGCAAAGGAATAAAGTCATAGAATCACTTACAATGACTAATAAGTCCAGCTTACTTTAGAGGGTAATACTGTTTGGGGAAATTGGCAGACATGGATATACTTATTTTTAGGCTATTTATATGTTTTATAAATTTATAATTTTGTAAATATACTTTATTATTTGGTCATTTATTAACATATTTATTCAGATAAATGTATGAGAGAGACAGAAAATGATGATGGATCGGTGAAAATTTTTTTACATACTAAAGTCAGGTCAGGTCTTGGATTTGGTGTTTTACGCTTCCTACTTTTTGATTTTTATTTTTATTTTTTTTTTAACACAAGTCAAATTTACAGGTGGCATACCCAAACTGACAGCTTTCCACTGTCTAATTTTCCCCAGTTTTAAGGAGTATCATTGGAGTGTTGGAGGAGTTAATGTTTTTGTTTGGAATATGCATGATGGTTGGAGCAGGTTAGGACAGCAGACATGATGTCATACATTTTAGAATGATATATTTGCTTGTCTTTACATGCTGCACAGAACTAACTCCTTTTCCTTCACATCCACAAAACCATGCCTGGACAGGCCAGTTTGCTGTATGATTAGACTTTAATACAGGCCGTTTCCAGCTCTTAAACAACACTGACCTAAGACAGGGGATTCTGCAAGGTGGGGAGTGACGGATTTTATTCAGCACTTTGTCTTGGAAGCAGTTTTGTGAGTAATGTGATGTTGAATAAAAAGCACACAGATTCGTCAGTTTAAACTTTCAGGTAATTATACCGTGAGGTTTCCAGGTGCTAACAGGGATGGCTGGTATCGTAAATGGGTTGCATGGAAGAGGCCTTGGAGTGAAAAATGGCTTCTTAAATTTTAAGAGGTGCCGTGATATTGTAAAGCGGTTTCCCATTTTTAGTCAGAAACAAATTTATATGTGTTGGGAATGAGTCAAATTATTCATTATTTAGGGCCAGATTTTTGGATGTAGTTTTTTCCCCCTCAGTTTTTTCAGATTAATACAAGAAACCATCAAACTATCTATGCCTTTAAGTAGCCTACTGACGTGAGTAGCAAGGGAAATGTTTAGTATCAAAAATAGTGCGTGCCTTCGAGGACAAGTGTGCGTGGTCTGTATGGCGGCCCCTCTCCTTCTCCACTCGACTCTCTGCCATGTCCCAGCTGCAGCCCAATAGAAAAGAGGGCGACAACATTACGGCAGAACTTTACCAAACGTTGAGTAATAGATGATCCATCCATAACAACCTTCAAATAATTAACCATGTCAAATGGGGCGTTTCTTTTTATACTGTGTTTTTCTGTTCCTGTGTAGTTAGGGTATAAATACATATGGAGGACATTGCAGGACATTTATGTTTTTGTATAATATATTTTTGTATAAATCATGGTTGCTGCTATGTGACTATAGACTGTATAAATTATGTCTCTATCTTACAATTTTATGTACACTGGTAGGAACCACTGAAAATTATATTAACAGCTGGATTTAATCCATTCACAATAGGCATCAGTATTGTACAGACAAAAGTGTAGAGTCCTGTGCTTGTACGCTGTAGTTATTTTTGCTCAAACTGTATATAATAAAGGTCCAAACCTGACATTGCTAATCAGTGAATGGAGTAGACAGAAATCCTGGCTGTGTCCAAATCCAGTATTTCGGAGTGTGGGTATGTTCTACCTGCTACATCAGTTTTATCTGGAGTGAGTTTCCAGCCATACTGAATTAAATACCTCTAACTTACAATATTTCAATTTCTTTAATTCCAGGTCTGCTGAATGCTGTGGAGAATGGAATGAAAACGGAGAAAATTAGAGAGGGAGAGACTGTCACTCTGCACTCTAATATTACTGAACTACAGAATGACGCTGTAATAGTGTGGTTATTTGGTCCTGTTAATCCCGATGTAATGATAGCTCGGCTCATAATCGCAGAGACCGCAGTGATATACCCCAGTGAGAGATTCAGAGACAGACTGCAGCTGGACAGACAGACTGGATCCCTCACCATCAGCAGCCTCAACACCAATGACTCTGGAGTTTACCAGCTACAGGCCATCAATGCAGTTGTATTTCGGCAGAAGTTTAATTTATCTGTCTACAGTAAGTGCCTGGTCTTTTGGGCTGTTTCTCTCTCTCTCTCTCTCTCTCTCTCTCTCTCTCTCGATATAAAAACTATAATGTTTTTCTCCTTGGAAACAGGCTGCCAGTGGCTGAAAGGAATCAGTGGTGTGAAGCATACAGCTTTGAACCTTTTAATCTAACCAGCAGTCTGAAATGTTAACAAAAATTCTCTTCTTATATATTTGATCCTTATGAAATCCTCTAAATTACAAAGACTGAAAAAGGCTAAAAATATGGTTTTCAGGACATAATCAATTTGTACATTTGCCAAATTAACAAATGTACAACATCGGTAACACTAGTATTTTGATTTCAAAACAATGAGAACTCTGCATGACTGACCAACAGTAGATAATATTTTATGATAATAATACTACATTTCTAATCGACCTGTCTGGTTTAATGCTGGGACATCAGTTCCCCCGGTCTCTTTGAGCAGAGAGCAGCATCGCTGCTTTTGGAAGATACAATAATAGTATTACTTGCATTACATTTCACCTAGGAAAACAGCATGTAAACATTAGCCATAAAAAGCTTCCTGATCTTTTCTCTCTAAATGCCACACAGCCGTGTGTCTTTGCTGGCTCAGCTGGCTGCACATGAAGATCTTTTCTCACAGAGACACACATTATCAGGGTGAGGAGAGGAAGGAGAGGCAGGCCAGAGTCGGTCATAATCATGGCAAATATGATTCTTTCCTCTCTTTCTAATGCTCTGATCAGTGCGTTTCTCTCCCTGTCTCTCAGCTCCAGTCTCTAAACCTGTCATTAGAAAAACTCCTCAGAGTCACTCGGTCAGTAAGAGCTGCTCAGTGCTGTGCTCTGTGGAGAACGGGAGAGAGGTCACCCTGTCCTGGCAGAGAGAGGGGGAGACACTGTCCCACACCAGCAGCCCTGATCTCACCAACCTGTCTCTCCCTCTGGAGATAGAAGAGTACAGCTCCACCTACAGCTGTGTGGCTGCAAACCCAGTCAGTAACCAGAGTCTGCAGCTCAACACTGAGAAGTTCTGCTCTGGTAGGAAACTGTCTCACAGTTGCTGTGTAGTTCACCATTACTGAGTTACATTTTAGATTTGGTTACTCAGTCTGTGTCAAAAGAGAGAGTGAAACAGTTTGCAGGGAAGGCTTTTTTGATCGTTCAAAGATCAAAGTGAGTGTCTGCTACTTGTACACTGGAGTCTAACATGCGGTTTCTCCTACTTTGGATTAAGAATTTCATTGTGCAAATGCATTATCAATATTACTCATGATAATACTATGCTGTCTGTTCAGCAAACTTATTATTCATCATCTTCTCATTTTAGAAATTTAGAAATGACTTCAGCATAGACCTTAGAAAAAGAACATTTTCTAAATTAAGAATAATATACAAGCAGGTGGATATGGTCATATATAAAGCAGTCTGATTAGTGTGACAAACGACAGTTTTTGTATGACAGGATATTTGAGTGTGGTTATGGCTTGTGGCTATGGCTTGAATAGATGTGGATATACATCTCGGCACATATACAGCCTGCAGGCTGGGCTGGTGCAGAGCTTTTTATATTGTGAGTGTGGGTGGGAGGGGTTAGTTAGTTAATTATTTTGCAGGATTCTATGGTAAACAGTCCTGCATTGTGAGGTCAGAGAACAATGCGAAGCACAAGACAATTCACTTTTTAAAGAGCTGTGTTTCAGCCTGTGTAGTGAAGTGTTTAGTGAAACAGCCTGGTTCCTGCAGCACCTGCTTCTGCTGCTGCTCCTGCTTTAACCAATCAGATTCAAAAAAGTAGAGCCCTCATCTGTGACAGTATGACCACAGAGTACTAGGATATTAATGTGCCATACCTATACAGGAAGACTAGCCATGAACAGGAGGTTCTGCCTGGAGTGAGTATCAGCAACTGTGCAGGTAGAAAGCCTGTGGTTCTCTCTACATAATATTGACTGGTCAAATAGGATATATGATGAGATGGATTATTCTGATACATTATTTTGCATGCAGTGTTCATGTATTTATTTCATTTGTGGTGGATTATGTTTGGCTGCCAAACTGAAAATGTGAGAATCAGTGTGTAATATTTTGCTTCTGATTGAACAATTCCAGACCAAGAGGGACGTCAGGTCCAGAGGAGTTACATCGTGCCTGCAGTGCTGGTACCTGCAGCTCTTATATTAATACCTGGATTACTTATATTCTTTATAAAACAAAGAAAGAGTAGAAGAACAGAAGGTGAAGGTGAGTATCTGTAGATGTCGTAATTCTCCGTGACTGAGAGCTCAGGAGCTTGTGCAGAGTTGTGTTGTATGTAATAGATTGTCGTTGTGTTGTCATTGTGCCTTCCTGTATAAAGGAGTCATCCTGCTGTTTGAATGTGTTTAGATGGTGGGGATGAGGGCAGAGACGCTGGTCAGGTGCAATCAGTCCGCAGACTTAGCGAACCGACAGAAGCAGAGCCCTCGGTAAGTCATAGGATAGGTGTCATAGGATAGCCTTTCTCCACACACGCACATACACAGGTACACAAACATAGGTACACAGGCACACTCAGGGATACAGTCTGATGCAGTGATACACACACACAGACATGCACACACATACAAACACAGGTACACAAACATACAGGTATGCACACAAACACACACAGTTTAAAGCATGTTGGTTTCGGACACTCGTATGAGAGGGTTTTTACAGCTGCTGACCTCCTTTGAAACTAACCACTGAACACTGACTGCAGTAAATGTGTTACAGAACGGCTACAGTTACGCGAATAAATGACAACCTGTGCTTCTTAGACGCTGACTGCATTTACAAACAACACTTTGGATTCAGCAATAAATAAGAGACTGGATTTCGAGATTTTTAATAACATCCTCTCCTCACCCTTTCCCTCCTTCAGTCCTAATAATGTAGCTATTATTTATAATGCGTCATATATTTTTTAAATAGCTAATCTGTTTCACTCCTCACCTCACATCAGGCATAAGCTACCCATTTGCCCCCTGTCACAGACTGAGTTCTGCCCCCCTCCCAGTGTGCCTCTCTGAGGCAGCTTCTTCCTCTCCCTCAGGCTGTGTCACACGCCTTTATTTCACAAATGAGTTTATGCAGTAGAGTCCATGCAGTAGAGTCCATGCAGTAGAGTCCATGCAGTAGAGTCCATGCAGTAGATTGATCTCTTCCTCCTCCTCTTTCTGTGTGTTTGTTGTAATATTTCCTCCACCACAGGGGGGCGCTCAAGCAGAGCCAGAGGACACTGAAGGAGTTGAGTATGCAGAGGATGTCGTGTGACCAGCTGCTACCAGTGTGAGAGCGTCTGTACAGTGCTGACGGGGGGAAGGTTTTTCATGCAGTTTTCAGTATTACGCATTTGTAAATAGGATGCTCTTATCCAGAGTGACCTACAGTCCAGTGGTGTAAAAGTACATTGAGTGAAGTCACAGGGACTTCATGTGAAAGATCTGAATCGCACAGTGCTGTAATACTGAGCTCCATCCTGAATACTGAAGTGCCTCGACAAATTTCAACAAGTGCAACACGTATAAAATAAACGTGGGTGACGCATTGTGCAGTGGTCATAGGGGTCACTCTGTGGCAGTGTGAGCTTCCAGCAGGTATCTGCAGGAGAATCTGCTGCTCATCAGCACTTTATGATCATTTACCCAGCACATGACCCGTTACAGTATTAACAAGCACATGTATTACAGAATACAATGCCAGCATATCATAAGCACCATAACCCAGAGGCTTGAGGTGTCTAAAAGGGCCGGCACAGTGCCTTCAGCGCCGAACCTCTCCCCCCAAATGTCTGCTGACCTCAGTCCGCAAACCCAGACAGGACAGTACCCACAGCAAGTCCCGGTTGGGGTTGGTTGAACCCAGCCAACGGGGCCAGTATGCTGCATTCCTCCACCAAGGAGCCAAGAAGAGACCTGCCAGGAAAGGTGGGGCAGAATTGGAGGATGCTGCGAAGCTGCGGGGGCCCAGCTTCTGTGGGCTAGTGTCAGGGAACACAAGCCCCTCCCTCCTAGAAGGCAGCCCAGTCGGTGGCTCCCACGAGCTACCGGAAGGGACTGCACCATCCCTTTACGGGGCAGCTGATCAGGCCAGTGAGCCCTCAGCCATCAAGCACCCGAAGGCAGAGGCCCAGCTCCTCAAGAGAGCTCAGCGAGGCAGCTCTCCAGAAGAGCTCACTGGTTTGGAAGCAGGCAAGCCAGTGCCCTTCAGCAGCCAGAGGTCAAGTGGCTTCAGCCCGGTACGTAAGTCCTGGACTCTGCGAGGAAGGGGGTCCAGTCGACGGCACCAACACAGCAGTGTGAAATGGAAGCGACGGCGAGCTAAGCCTGTGGTCCCGAAGGAGATGGACCTCCCCCCTGCTCGCCTGCAACCCTCTGGCTGCAACAACATGGCCTGCCCTCCGCCGTGTGAGAGGACGTGTTGTCACCGCTGGAGCTGGCAGAGACGGATAGGTTCGGACTGCAAAAGTACAGGTCCAGGACCGGACCTACACCCGCCCACTTGCTGGGCTGGTTGTGCTCCCAGCGATACCTGATGACACAACCGAGCACCCTTCGAAAGTATGATGTGGCCCTTTGTATTGAGCAAATTTCCACAAGAAATTGGGGGGGTGCTGTAGAAAAGGGCCACATGTTTCTGTTTCTGTCTTTCTCTTTCTGTTTCCATAGCCATACCCATTAATGCAGTCAAAGCCTGTATGTCCCATACAATGTTATCCCGGTGCAGTGTACTTTGCAATACTGCTAGAATGCCTGCTTGTAGATATTGTGCATGGATGGTAAATGTATATTTTATAATTGCTATAATTACATTATCATATGGCATTGTATATTGCACATTCAAATATGAACCATCAGCCCTGAATTATTTTCCCTGCTTACTCCTTGCAGGAAACCACACACATACAAACCACACACACCCACATCCACCCGTCCCAAATCCCCAATAAACAACTGAACCCGGAACCTGACTCCTGTGTCCTGACCGACACCCCACTGTGACAGCACCCAGTCATGGGTGAAACTGCCCCCTCAGTTTCATTAGATCATAAAATTATGCTTTGTTGTTTACTGCTGAATTGAAAGACATAAAAGAACAAACAATAAAAAATTATAACTGTAATTGTATCTGTCTTGTATGTATGTGTGTGTATGTGTGCTTTCAGAGACAGTCTTATCAAGAGTTCTGCATAGTTCACTACAGTAACTTTTCAAACACATAAGCATAGCTTTAATGGTCATTTTGTGTGATTTAATTGAGAAGGAAGTGCTACAGGGGTGTTTTATACATTCAGAAAGATGTGAAGTGAGCTTGGAACAGGAGATGGTGTTTTCCAGTGTTGGAAGGGCTGGACTGAATACTTTATGGAACAGTGATGCGTCAGGAAGTGGCCATTTTGTGCTGGCTTCTCAGGACTGCTGGATGCTACTACAAACTAAAAAGTAAAAGAGGGACAACAGCTGCTCTACACAAACCCCTTACAATAGTAATCCTAACAGGTGCATTGGAAATATGAAGTGTGTGTACATGAAATATATTAAGATACTTGTATTTTTGGGTACTCAGTTCACAGGAAAAAGCCAGCAACATTCCATAGTGTGTAAAAGTGATATCAGTCTTAATTGTTCTCAATAGTATATAGTCTAAGTCAGTGGTTCTCAACTCCGGTCCCGGGGACCCACTGCCCAGCATGTTTTAGATGCCTCCCTGCTCCAACACACCTAATTCAAATGATCAGCTTGTTATGAAGCAGCTGCAGCAGTTAATACCCAGTTGATCATTTGAATGAGCATTGTAGGTCAATACCACCTCGGTAGAGAATCTACTGCATGTTCCTCTGTGACCGGACTCCGCTGCGTGGAGTGGTAGAGAAAGCTGTCGTTATGAAATTAAAATACGTGCTCAGAGTATAAATACCATATCTCACTCTAGTGTCGCCTACGCAAAGTAATTCCTTGTCTACACAACGGAAATTATGTTTATCCACCACCATGAAGTGGCTTTGTGTCAGAAAAAAACGACTTTAAGGGATACTTGATTTGCCTCCTCCAGCAGATTTTAAGTAATCGGCGCACGAACAGAAGAGTTTGATCGTGCAGCCGGTAAAACGGCGCTGTCCGGAAATGCCAGTAGAGGGCGCTGAAGTCCAACGACCGAACGCGGAAGTTTCCTCGGTGCTGTAGGTACCTCCTCGGCGCTTTCCGTCTTCCGCGCTTCCACTCTGTCTTAAGTGTGAAATAACCATAAGAATGCACCTGTCCTGTGATGAAGACCGCAAGTGCATCTCCGTTCATGGTCGTACTTGTGTTCTGTGGTAAGTTTAATTGCCGCATTGTCTTTTAGCCAATGCAATGGGCGTATGCTCTGACGTCTTCTTTCGGGGAGAGGACAAGAAATTCCTTAAGATGTCGATGTTTTAGCGCCCCGCCCCATCCTTCGCACATATTACAAGAAATGAACGGTGACGATCTTTTTTTTCTCAGCAGGACCTGTGGTCTTTACATTAACGCATTTAGCGTACAAAACTTATTCATAGTATTTAAACGAAGCTTATACGAACGGATACTTATTTCAAAGCAAACCTATCGGATACGTGCTAAAGTCCGGTGTTTTTTCAACTTTACCTCTCAAGAGACTCATATCTTTTCATGTTTGTGTGAAATGTAGGAAATACTAATGGTGTGAATGAAGACTAGATTATGATTATTATTTTGTAGGAGAGTCTTATAGTCCAGTATTATCACACTGAAAAAATGGCAATGTTTGAGAGTTGTTTGAAGTGAAAAAACCCATGGTTTAACTGCAAATGTTCTCTTAACTTTTCCCATTTCAATTGGGCAATATTTGAGCATTTTCTAATTGCAATATATGTAACCAAGGGTATAATTTTACAACATTTGCTCATATATAACTTGGGTTGTTAGACTGCCTCAGATTTTGTACTTTTTTGCATATTTTATGCCTTCTTCATTGCATGTATCAGTACATGTACTGTACAGGTACAGGTAACATGTAGAGGTGTGTTTTCAGCCATATTAGATTCATGTCTAATTCTTCATGTCTGTAATTCCAGATCTGCTGAGTACTGTACAGACTGAAGTGAAAACAGTGAGAAAGAGAGAGGGAGAGACTGTCACACTACACCCTCATCTAACTGGACTACAGAGGGACTATGTTATTACATGGTCATTTGGCGCCGACGGTTCACACTCAGAAATAGCTTGGTGCCATAGAGGGGAGATTACAACAGACTACATTGAGAGATTCAGAGGCAGACTGCAGCTGGACAGAGAGACTGGATCTCTCACCATCAGCAACGTCAACACCAAAGACTCTGGAGTTTACCAGCTACAGATGAGGCACCGCAACAGAACTCTGTCTAAATTTTTGGTCCAGCTGAAAGTCTACAGTAAGTGTTTTAATGTTTTTTCTTTTTTGGAACTTTTGCTCTGTTAAATGCCTTATCATTACTTATTTTGTTGTATCTTTTATGTTCTGTCTTTTTTGTCACTGTTCTCTCTGTTTTACTCCTGTTATGAGCTCCTTTCTGTGTGTCCACAATATGGATATGCAGTTCTAACACTAATCAGTGTGTTCTCTCTGTTCACTGTTACTGTGGAAACGCCAGATATCACATGGATCCCTCAGGGTATCTGTCTGTCTGTCTGTCCTTCTGTAGAAGGTTATATCTAAAACACATGACTGAATGAAGGTCCCCATGTTGTCTGTTATTCTCTTTACATCACAGAGCCAGTCTCTGAACCCATCATTAGCAACATCACTCAGAGCCACTCAGGCAATAAAAGCTGCTCAGTGCTGTGCTCTGTGGAGAACGGGAGGGAGGTCACCCTGTCCTGGCAGAGAGTGGGGAAGACACTGTCCCACACCAGCAGCCCTGATCTCAACACCCCCTTGTCTCTCCCTCTGGAGATAGAAGAGTACAACTCTACCTACAGCTGTGCAGCTGCAAACCCAGTCAGTAACCAGAGTCTCCAGCTCAATACTGAGGAGTTCTGCTCTGGTAGGAAACTTTCTCATAATTGCTGCTTAGATCACTGTTATCAAGTTACATTTTACACTGAGGAATACCTCATGCTGGAACTCCAGCATGCTTATGTTTGTGTTTTGTGCTTATTGAATACTGAAAAAGTATTGTTCCAAGACTGACTTCAGTGAAAATCATGTTTGTTGTGGTATGATAGCATGGGTTTATCCTGTTAAATATATTGCGGTGTTAATGTTCCATTGTTTCATGAAAATATATTTTAAAAGTATGAAACTCGAGAGAGATTTTTAAAAATCTGATGTTACAAATGAGGCTGATGGAATGCAGAAAATTGGTGAATTTCAGATCAAGAGAGGGGACCCATCAGCACCTTTTTACAAACATTTAACAGTTTGAAATGCTTCGCAGCTCTCCTTCACATTGTGCATTTAGTATTAAAAAAATAAAGGCCACTACCATTTCTTTAGACTAATATAATGTACAGTGAACATGATTGCTAAGAGTATATATGTGTAATATGTTGAGTTGTTTGATTGACAGCTCCGTGGGAGACACAGAGAGGACATTCATGGCTTGCAGTGCCGACATCTGCATTTCTGATGCTCTGTCTGGCTGTGATCACTCGGAGTAGAAATGAGAGGCAAAAAGCTGGTGGGAAGTATATATTTCATGCGTGCATGCATGTGTGCATGGGTGAATGTGTGCATGCGTGCATGTGTGTGTGCATGCGTGCATGTGTGTGTGCATGCGTGCATGTGTGTGTGCATGTGTGCATGGGTGTGTGCATGCGTGCATGTGTGTGTGCGTGCGTGTGTGCATGGGTGAATGTGTGCATGCGTGCATGTGTGTGTGCATGTGTGCATGGGTGTGTGCATGCGTGCATGTGTGTGTGCGTGCGTGTGTGCATGGGTGTGTGCGTGCGTGTGTGCATGGGTGCGCGTGTGTCTATCTGTCCTTGTGAAATTAACACATCCAAACTGAGGGAATTTTATTGCCAGAAAAATAATATGAACAGTACTAAATAATAGATTGTGCAGTGACATGCTGTCGTGTTATTGATGTGTATTTAGTGTAAAAGGGTGACTGAAGGTAACTGTGCAGTGAAAATGTAACACCAGTCTGTGTTTGTGTTTCAGATGCGGTCCACATGAATGCAAGTAACGTCCAGAGTGGAATTTCTGCCGAAAACAATGAAGCGCAGGGTGACATGCCAATGCCACTCACACAAACTGCACCTGTGTAAGATTAACGTTTCTTTTTCTGCCTGTCCATCACCCTAATTTTACAATAGGTTGTGAAGTCTGTGTCCCTTTTAACGTGTTAAATACTTCAATCAAATCCCCCCCGACTGCCCTGTTATTGACATTAAAAAGATGTAGACCCACAATGCTGATAGAACATTATGGGATAATCAATTTGATTTATCAGGGCTCAAAGCAATTGCAGAAAAGGTTATTGTACTCGTATATCAATATGTGGAGGAGGCGGATGTTAAACTTAGGCTGTTGCAATGGCCACTATCATTGTAGTGAGAATATGCTTCCAAACCACGAAATCACTCCACAACACGCAAAAATGAATGGCCCATATTTAAATCTGGTTTTTGGTGGCTGCATAACTACTCTCAGTAGATCACCCCCCAAAAGGAGTAACATTGAATGTGTGGTGTCTTTGATTGTGGCCACAATAATAATCCTTATCAATATTCACAGCTGATCAGGCCCCATCAAGTATCAAGCATCTTGTGTCTCTCTTAACTTAGATGTTGGATTTTATGGAACCAGTTTTGTTGCCCCCTCTGTGTCCTTCTTACACTTTGGTGTCCTGGACACAATACTCTTTATGACCTGTCGAACATTATTATAACCTCCTTTAGGTTGTTATCCTATTTGCCTTCTTTACGGCTTTGGTCAAGAGAGACTTGTGTGAGCTGTTACACGCAGGACTTTTTCATGTTGCATACACTGTAGCTTTGTACCTCCCATAAAATAATTATGCCTTTCTCATCACTTTCAGTGCAGGATCTGATCACCATGTCACAAAAATTTACTTTGGCACAGTGATGATCCGGTTCAGCTGAAGTACCAGCTCAGGCCCTCTGACACCTTCTGAGACCTCCACACGACTGCTTGCTTGTTGTGTCCTATAAACCTCCATGGTATATCGAAGCCCGTTGACTTTATTGACCATTGACTTCAGCTCCTTCCTCTTTCTCTGTGTGTTTCTTGTCTTTCAGGAAAGTGCTCTGTGAACTGTGACTCCAGATGAAGTTGTTACTTGACGTCAAGACGACGGGTCACAGTAATTTAATGATGGGCATGAGGGGGTGTATTTTTCAGATTTACCATCATGATGTAATTATTAAAGAACTGATGATAGAATAGGTGAATTAATGACCACTGACAGAAGAATCATTGTTAGAAATTTTATGTATCGGACCTAAAATTTAATGATGATGCGTAAATCAAAAAGGGAAATTGGGAATGTGGAATTATGTGTCATAGAGTTAAACGGTACATAATTTAAAATATTTAAGAAGAATACAAAGTAAGAAAGGGCAATCTTAATGTGTAAATATAACCATTCTATTCCCTCCTTTCTGCCAAATTGATATCATTAGTGAGGAATAATTCACTTTCCATGTTTCAGGTGTGGTGTTAAACATGGACAAGTGTTCTCTAAATTAGTAAGAAAACTACCTGAAATCAAAACTGAAGCTATTTGAGAGAATGTCTGAGTGTTCCTCCCCTGTGGGGATGCATGTCTGTAGTCAGCCCCCTACAGTGTTGTATGTGCACTAAAACAGTATTTGTTTTTTAAATGGTTTACATTTATATGCCAGTCATTTAGCCTTAATGTGGTAATGGCACAGACAGTAGTGCGGTGTAGTGGGAAGAAGCAGGGCTCAAACCCGTCCGTTTCTGGCTCCATTCTCAGGTGGGGCACTGCTGCTGCACCCCGTGACCAGGTGCTTAATTAAATTAAATTACCTCAGTAATTTGCATAAAAGGACAAAATGAAATTGTGAGCTGTGCAAGTTACACACTAAGAGTTTCTACTTGAATTCTTTTTTATATGAAACCCATTGCTGCTAATATAGTGAGGCATGAAGTTAAGATGAAGATGTTTGTTTGTGATATTTTTAATGATTGGGTGCTGCTTTCATCTGGATTCATGCCAAACTTCCCAAACTTGAATTTAAACATTTTATAGGGTTTTATAGATACAGCCTTACTTTTACTTTTAAGTCAACCATACATGTGTCAGTCTTGACATGACTACTACAATTAGCTTCCCATAGGAACAGTAATGAAGGTTCAGGTCTTTGAGTAAGAACGTTTAAGCCCTGCATAGAATGTGAGCATCATTTAGAGATGACTATTCACCGTTGGGGAGGAATATTGAAACACTCTCTCAAAACCAAACCAGTATTTTGTCCTTGATTTCTTGTTTTTATGTTTTTTATGAAAATATATATATTGCTGCTAATGGAGTGAGGCTTGCAGTTAAGATGATTTTTAAAGATAGGATGCTGCTTTCATCTTTACCCATGCCAAAATTCCTCAGCTAAGTTTCAGGTTTCTGTAACCTTACTTTGAATTTTAGCTATGTACTGTTTTATTTTATAAGCTTATAAATATACCTCTCAGCTTGCTATATGAACTGACATCTGAACTGATCCTGTTAGTCTGTAAAGCAGACATGCCTCCTTTTTTTTGTGTCAGAGAAGGCAGCTATTTTACAATGAACCACGCGTGTCATGTCCATGTGGTTAAATATTTGTGTAAGGCTGCTGAAGAAAGGATGCAAGCAACCATGTTTGGTGCGGCTCTGTCAGGACATGGTATTTGTGTTGTGTCTTTTTTTTAATAAATTTTTTTGTAAAATTTCTCCTGGTTTTATGAGTAGTATATCAGCGGTAAGGGGGCAGATACATTATCAGCATGCTTTAGCCAGCCATTTACAACTGCACAACATAAAGGTCATGAGGTAGTGCTATAACATAATCTTTGAATTTTGAATTTTCTATGAAAGCAACCGTAAATGATCAAACTGTTTTGCAACACAATAGAGTTTTGAGAATATGAACATATAAGGCATTCTCATAGAGGCTGGTGCCTGCAGACATAATTCAAATGATATTAAACCAGCAGTTTTTTGTTATTTGGTTGTCACTCTGCAGGTCAACACTATGACATAGCCATGTATGTGTGTGTGAGAGAGTGAAAAAAGAGGGTTATATGAGAGCAAGAAAAAAATGTAATCATTATTCTTGAGCACCCTAAATAAATTGATTATTGTTGGTTAATTATCTTATAATCAGAGCTTGTCTCCGTTCACTGAAATCCAAATCAGGTCTATCCACTAAAAAGTGATACATACAGCATGATGGGCAATGGTGACATTGGGCAGCAGTGTCGCATAGTGGTAAGGAGCAGGTTGCCAGTTTGATTCCTTGCTGGGGCACTGCTGCCGTAACCTTGAACAAGGTACTTAACCCAGAATTGCCTCAGTAAATATCCAGCTGCCTAAATGGATAATATTTAAAAAAAACTGTAACCTATGTAAGTCACTCTGGATAAGAGTGTCTGCTAAATGCTAATTATGTAATGCAAGTTATGACTCTGCAACTGTGGGATGGTATGACTGCACAGTGATTCTTGTCTCAGACTGCAATGAAGAAAAATAAAAGCCATGCATGAAACCAACCATCTGTAGCGGAGCAAGCCGGGGGGGGTTTGTTTGTGTGCGGCAAAAAATAAGAAGTCAGACTGAGTGCGTAATGGTTTCGACCAACCCCTAGCTAAGTTTCTCCTCGTGATATTTATTTTGAATGAGCAGAGACACAATAGAGTTACAGAAAACTTTATTCGCTGTCCCGTATCTTTGTGTAAGTGTACAAACAGAAAAATTACACCCTCTATTCGAGTCCCAAAGTAGGAACTAGGTGATCACCGGCTGTCTTGTTTTATTTCCCATTGCCATCACTGCTGACAGAGCCACGGTATTTAAAAATGGTCTCACGCAATGAGGTGTGATGAAATAGTAATCTGCATTTCTCCCCTTTCCACCCTTCCTTGCTTATTTTGTACCTTCTTCTTAGCATGTATCAGTACATGTACTGTACAGGTACATGTAACATGTAGAGGTGTGTTTTCAGCCATATTAGATTCTTGTCTAATTCATCACGTCTGTGATTCCAGATCTGCTGAGTACTGTACAGACTGAAGTGAAAACAGTGAGAAAGAGAGAGGGAGAGACTGTCACACTACACCCTCATCTAACTGGACTACAGAGGGACTATGTTATCACATGGTCATTTGGTACTGATGGTTCATACTCAGAAATGGCTGAGCTCTCAGATGGAGAGATTATAACAGACTACATTGAGAGATTCAGAGGCAGACTGCAGCTGGACAGACAGACTGGATCTCTCACCATCAGCAACCTTGACACTGACGACTCTGGAGTTTACCAGCTACTGATGAGGCACAAAAATGGAACTCTGACTAAATTTTTTGTCCAGCTAAAAGCTTACAGTAAGTGTTTTAATGGTTTTTTTGGTTGTGTAAATTACTGACTTTTGTTGCCATCAGTTTAATGTCTTATTGCTTATTTTGTTTTATATTTCATGTTCCATCTCTTTCACAGTTCTCTCTCCATCTTTGTTCTGTGTTGTGAGCTCCTTTCTGTGTGTCCACAGCATGGATCTGCAGTTCTAACACTAATCAGTGTGTTCTCTCTGTTCACACAACAGTGCGAGTTTATAGTTCTTTTTCCATCTGTCAGTGTCTCTCTCTCTTTGTTGTGTCCTTACAAAAATGAGGTTGGATCTACTTCCTTGAATAGGTAAAGTGTAATTAAATTGGTAATTTCTCGGTTGAACGAAGCCGATCTGTTCCACTGCTGTGCGCTCCCAGTCATTGCAGGCCGATAGGTCCTGGACCTTAAAGCTCAGATTGCACTTAAAGTAGATGCTTGCCATGCCATGAAAGTACCGCACAAACTCCGGAAGAAATCTCCTTCCAGTGGCTACCCACAAGGAGGAAGCAATTCACTCATATTTGGCATTGTGCTCTCTCTCTTTGTAAACCTCCTTGGTAAAGGTGAGACTTCTGTCTCCTCTATTTCCAGCACAGAGGCTGTCTCTGAGCAGGAGGGTAACCGTCACAGATAGATACATTTATGTTGTAGTTTGTATGGACGGGGTAAAACTGTGCTGGGTAATTTTAAGATGGCTACAGACTTTAAGATTACTTTAAGTTAAGGTCCAGTAGGGGTGGGCAATATAGGAAAAAAAAATCAAACTTTTATATGTATGTGTATTCATGTATACACACACACACACACACACACACACAGACACACTCAAGCATATATATATATATATATATATATATATATATATATATATATATATATATAGAAAATATACTTTTTTCAGATATTTGTGTGATAAACAATACATATCACATTATTTTGTGTTTTTATTGGAGGTTGATTTTGTTTGATTTTATGTTTTTGGCAGTGGAGTACCAAAGGAGGGCCATGCTTTTATGTCCATGTGTGGTTGTAGGTTAACCCTTTCCTCTCCTGAATCCAGTCATTTTCTCACTTCCCTCACTCACTCGTCATTTCTAACTGAAGGTTAATAACTCCAGGAAATAGAAAGGAGTTGAAAGTCATGAGAGGAAGGACATGAAAAATTCACTGAATGGTTCCTTCATTGAGCCAACTCAACAATATAAAACCGAAAACACCGTTTTGACGGTTTGACGATTTGACAGCTTATGTGGGAGTGGTACAATCCAGCAGCCCTGAGACCGTGAGCAGTGATACGCTGTACACAAAGCAGTGTGTTTAAACGGCCAGCGAGGAGCAAAGAATAGGAACAGGGAGGGCCAAAGCCACCGACGACAGAGCTAAAAGTATCTTAGGCAGGGAGGTGGGTGGGCGACTCCCCAGTGGCTCAGCTGGCAAAAGCACCCGCGCTGCGTGCAGACCGAGCGCCACGGCTCCGGATCGAACCCGACCAGCCGACAGCGACCGGGAGCCCGCATGCGGAGCACAGCGGACTCGCTCCACCGGGGATAGTGCGGGGGGTGCGTCGCATTGGCAAGCCCGTCAGCAACAGCGACCCCTGCTGACCGAGGCGCCCGTGGTCCACGCAGCCAAAGCTGCATACGCAACGCCTTCCCCCAACTCGCCCCCGCGCTAGCCTAGACCGCAGTCAGGGCCGTAGGAAGTGTATCTTTACTTAATGTACTTCTATTACGCTTAACTTTTTTGCATCGCAGCACTCTCTGATGCAGAAAAAATAAACATATTAAACATTTTAAATAATTCTCCTTCATGGCGACACAGAATCCTTTACAGGAAGGGGCAAAGACTGTGTTTCAGACTGTTCGGCAATGTGTCATTTTTATCACAACGATCACCCGAAATGCAATGTTCATAAATGCTCTGTGCCATTTACCAAATATGTGATATCGACATAGAGAGATGCAGATATAATCTAAAATATTACATGTCTTTCTATTTATCTCATGTCTTGGTTACAGTGTGTGTTGCCATTGCAACACACACTGCATGTGTGCAATGACAGGATTAACCACTAGGTGAGACATTGAGATTTGAAGATATGGGCAAAGATGCTAGAGTTGAATCAAAGTGTCACTCTGTATTCTTGTGAGTCAAAGTGATTAATACAGTAGGAGGAGGTGTAGAGATAACGGTAATGTACAGCTGGAGGAGTGAATCTAGAGCTTAAACCTGGGTTTCTTCAGCTAATATCCAGCTGTATAAAACCATAACATACACCCGGCGCTATGGGGGTGCTTAGGGGTGCATTGCACCCCCACATGGATTGCAATCGCACACCTCTGTATTTTCTCCTGGCGCCGAACCATGCACAACTGTAAGCTACACAAGTTGCGTTGGGCAAGGGACTCACTTCAGCGAGTAAGCAGTCGACGGGGTTTATTCGTTCTGTTTTGTTTGGTTTTGTTTTGTTTTCGATTGCAGCGGGTTTTCAAATTAATAATATTGGGTTCACAATTAAAAATAGCTGATATGAATATGATTATTATTATTATCTTCCTGTTTCTGTCTCAGAGAGAGGGATGAAGGGAGAAAACGTTGAATGACGTCTCTGTTTCATAAAGCTGTCAGATAACTACAGGATGTGGTGTAGCTATCGCGCTCTGGCGTTCCGTTGCAAAGCGCCGCGCGCTCTCACACCCTCCATCTCAGCGCGTCGCTGCAGAAGTCCTCATTACACTCACCCGGCGTTACACGTACCTGCGAGCAACTCAAGTAAAGACTGCACACAAATTCAAGGCTCGCCACTCCAATCCCGTTCCGAGATGTAGTTTCTTCTCACTGTGATTTTGAAACAATGTCATGTTTTGTGCGCATATGAAGACAGAAGCAATTTTATATAGGCCCACGTTTCGCATACAGCTCAGATTTGAATACTTAGGGGTGGCATTTTTGCTATGGCATTTTTGCTCCCCCTTTCAACATGTGCCTTTTGCAAATCATATCATAAATCATAATCATATACACTGGGGTCCAAAATTATTGGGACACTCACTTTTTTTCTGAAAACCCACAATATTTTTGCTGCATATTCCATCAGACATTAGGAAAGTCATATTTATGTCAATGTTAATTTCAGCTTCATGAAAAATGATGTTTTGAAAATGTTAATAGCTGCCAAAACATGTAACTGTTTTCACCACACCATAAATTAGGTTCAAGTCATAAAACTAATAGCTACATGGACACATCCACACTTAACCACAAAATGCCCAGGTGTCCCAATAATTTTGGACCCTAGTGTAAATCGTAATCATATCATAAATATATTTCCCTGTATGACAGAGGCTAAGTATATAAAATAAGACACTTGTTAAGATAGAAGCTGAGATTTTTTTTCAGAGAAGAAACGAGGCTCAGTTTGAAGTGTAGTGAGTTTATTAACAATTACAGCCAGACCATGGACACTGTAAGTCAAGCAGCTGAACAATTTACCACTAATGAAAAACCTCAAAATATCTCTCACACAGATAGCAGAGGCTTATCTCTGCACCAGTGGTTTTGCACAATATATTTTTCTCGCTAGTGTTACTGTCCTCTGTGGTCATCTGAGTGGCTATGATCACTTACACCACATTACACGAGATATACCCCTGTCCCTAGGCGGTCTGAGGGCTGAGCTTTCAGGTTACCCTCCCAGAAGGTCAATCAAATGTTGGTTCTTCATGTTGCTTTTATCAAATGCATTTTTTCTCTGGAGGCCCTTTCAGCTGGATTTATTGAAACATTGGATGACTTTCCCAAGTCTTCACAGTGTTCTTGTTTTGGGACAGGTTGGGGGGGGGACCCAAATCAGTAAGACCACCACTGCAGACAGATCCAGTCCAGATCGATGGGCACAGATTACATTTTACTCACTGTCCAATCACACAGCTGAGTATTTACACACTATCCAATCACCCAACTGGGTATTTACACCATGTCCAATCACACAGGAAATGTGGATATTTACCCAAGATGGATATTTACCTAGGCAATTCAGGTGAACGACCATGCTGAGGTATTCACCTGGTAAATGTCACCTGAGACTCAAACCTGTAAGCTTTCAGATACAGAATTTCACCTCTCCCCCCCCCCCCCCCCCTCTCTCTCTCTCTCTTTAGCTTTTCCAGCTAGTTTGTACCTTGCCTGGCCAACCACTGAAACCTGGTCATGCAGTGCTTCTAATATTGTTGAGTCGTCCCCCCCCCCATCACATCCATCACAGACCAAAATCTTCTAATGAGGTTTGTTTTTCTACCTTTATCTGTTAGACTCTGTTAGAGTTCCTACAGCGTCTCTGAGTTCTGCCAGAGTCCCTTCAATAAAAGGACTCGGCGGTGCTTCATCGTGCTTTTGTTCTCTCTTAACCGCCTTTGTTTCTCTCCTTCTCTCGTCACCCCGCCTCTTTCCCCTACATACACTTTTTTTTTTCTTTTTTCAAACACTGCTGCTCACACGTGTGCCCTTGCCCACCTTTTTCTCTCTTTCTGAGTTCTCACCGCGACTCTGAGTCACTCACTCACTCTCCCTCTGATCACAGACCCAGGACTTCAGAACCAGGTGCAGGCAGGTGAGCTGGACCTTACATTTAATCTGATTTGCATTACATTGCATTCCATTACTGGCATTTAGCAGGCGCTCTCATCCAGAGGGACTTACATAGGTTACAGTTTGTTTTTTTTTTACAATGTTACCCATTTATACAGCTGGATATTTACCGAGGCAATTGTGGGTTAAGCACCTTGCTCAAAGGTACAGCAGCAGTGGCCCAGTGGGGAATTGAACTGGCAACCGTCCTGCTCGTTAACCACTATGCTACACGGAGGCCGTTTCTGATGGCGGTTCCCGCTCTGCATTTAAAAATGCCGCTGTGATGCCTCTTACCCCGTTGCTCCCGCGTTTTCTTGCGCCCTGCGCTCTGCTCGTCACTCTCTCTCACTGAGATCTGCTCTTGCTTCTCCTCTCTCTGGCGTTCTCCTCTCCTCAGGGTCTGTCCTACACTCCGCCTCTCCTCCCTCCATTTCCCTCCATCTCCTCCGCATCAATTCCGCTGTTCTGTCTCACCCCTCACCTTTACTCTCACCTGTCTGCGCTGTCCGGCCGTCGCTGTTCAGACACTCTGCCGTGAGGTGGCCAGGCCGGGTCCTCCACAGGCTCGCAGTATGTCCCGGGCTGCGTGCGCGTCATGATCATGGCTGTTTGTCAAAAAGCGGGGGAGGCTCATCCTCCTAGTAAGCAAAGAAAAGGCCGTCTGTGACTGTGCTGTAGGATCCTGGGTCTGCTTTAAGGCGAGACTCAGTAGCACTGACTCGATTTTAAAGGTGTCCTCCTCTGAGGTGTGACAGGGGCTGTTTGATGGTTCACTGCAGAGAGTGTGAAGGATGGATTAAAAACAGAACGAGTTTTTTAAAAAAGAGACCAAGACAGAGGAAATATCCACCTCAAGAAGAGCTGTAACGACTTCTGACTTCCTGCCAGCGAATCGCGGTAGCAGACAAACACTTCCTGTGGGCGTCGGCGGCTTCGCTCAGATGTTCCTAATCTTTCCAAGCCTCTGACCTACTTAATGAACTCATCTGTTTTCTGAGACCCTCCATGTGTGAAACCGTAGCCTATCACACTGTTAAAACGGGGCTTGTTATTTCCGAGATGTGTGGTGATGACTGGATGTGTTCTCGCCTGCATGCAGGGCTTGGGTTGATCAGTGTGAATGTCTGTTGTTGGGGTGTAGCAGGTGTTTGGTCTCAGGGCCTGATTCAGCCTCTAAAGCCAACCACCAGGGGGCCCCGTACTACAGTCTCGGAGCCATCTGGATTACTTTTCAAATTTCGTATCGGAATCAGAATCAGAATCAGAATAGACTTTATTGTCATTGCATGGTGGGGGTACAATGAAATTGTGGGTGGTAGAAGAGACACTGCAGATGTGGGGGTGTGGATTCGCTGTGGGGGTGTGGATTCGCTGTGGGGGTGTGGATTCACTGTGGGGGTGTGGATTCACTGTGGGGGTGTGGATTCGCTGTGGGGGTGTGGATTCGCTGTGGGGCTGTGGATTCGCTGTGGGGGTTTGTGTGCCCCTGACAGCGTGTGGCACAGAGGACAGAGCCCTGGGTTCTGCGTCTGACTGCTCTGGGTTCATGTGGGAGACACTGCTGTTGCACCCTTCAGCTGGATCTCCTACCTCGTCACCTCTGACATACCTGCAGCTGTAGTATGCGGGAATGAAAGGTTACTGAAAGCAACAGAATCACAGGCTCTCCCAGGCAAAGGGGAAAAAGAAGTCAGAAACACAGCACAGCGCAGCGGACCCATACCCTGCCGATCTTCAGCCGAGAGATGTCCTATGTTACAGGTTTATAAGGGTGAAAAAATACCAGAAATAATAAGCAGAACAGCCTTGTCTCTCTTTCTCTCTCTCTCTCTCTCTCTTACACACACACACACATACATATGTATATATAGTTTTAAACTATGTGTTTACATATTTATATATTTAAATATATATTTAAAAAACATTTTAAAAGGAAAAATGATCCAGTGTGTATTTTGTTGATATTTAAAGGGAGATGAATGCGTGTAGAGAGCACTGCGTGTGGATAAATTCACTTCTTTCTGACTCTGGTGATCTGGACCGTAAAGAACCAGGACAGTGCCGCGCTGTTCTGTTGGGCACCTTTAGGGGGCGGTCTTTTCTGTGTGGGGTTGTTCGTGATTTCAAATAACTAAAAATGTTTATTTGTTCAGCAGACAGCCCTATCAATAGCTTACATATGGATCATTCATCCTGCTGGATTTTGCATGAGTACATGAATAAGCTTTGTAAGCCAGGACCTGAGTTAACCCTTTCATATGAAAAAAGGAGGACTGTGACTATCACCCTGTCTCTTTGTCATTGGCAGGCACAGTGATGGCCACTCCTACAGTGTCTCTGGGGGCAGTCTGTCTGTCCCTCTTGTGTCTGTCTGTCCACAGGGAGCTGACGACAGCAGCTTCCCAGAATGGAATGGAAAACACGACTTTTCAGAGCTATATCCCTGGCAACAGCAGCTCCTCCCAGCGCCCCACCGCGAGCACCAGCGCAGGTGTCCCTCAGGAGTGGCCTTTCTCCAACGACACGTCGGGTGTCACGAAGGCCCCGCCCCCAGATGGCTCTGCCACCCCGAGCACGCCCCAAACGACCAGGAAGACAACCCCAAAAATGCCCGCGAGCTCCACCCAACCCGTGACGATGCGAGCGACGGCAGCGGTGATTGTAGCGGCGGCAGGTGGGCGTGGCGGCCGTGTGGCAGGCATCCTCCTGGTGCTGCTGCTGCTGATCGTGCTCGCCCTGGCCGTCCTGTCCAATCGGCTGAACCGAGGGCCATGCTCCCGCCCCCGCCTCGCCGCCGCCACGGGTGTGGCCAGGGGCCTGTGGGGCCGGCTGGGGGGTCACCTCAGCCCCGGGAAGAGAGGGGGACCCGGCGGAGGAGAGGACGAGGAGGACGAGGAGGAGGAGGAGGAAGTGGAGAGCGGGAGGGATGTGGAGCGCGGGGCAGGGAGGGATGGATACAGCCTGACGGAGAGGGGGGAGGGACCAGCTGAAGACGACGACGACGAAACCTCCTCCGAAGATGACTCCAGCATGGAGGGGCACGACCTGAGGGGGCAAGCCAGGCAAAGGGGGGAGGAGGAGAAAGAGAACGAGGAGAAGAAGGAGGAGGAGGGCAAGAAGGAGAGCGAGACTGAGAGCGAAACCGAGACTGAGACCGAGAGTGAGGAAGAGGAGAGGAAGGGTGAAGGAGTAGCGCCAACGGACCAAGAGCAGCTCCCCGGCGATGATCCCACAGCGGAGAGGAGGAGCGAGAGAGAGGCGGAGGAGAGCGACCTCACTGTACTGTGAAAACCCCGCAGAGAGGGAGGGAGGGAGGAGAGAGCAGCCAATCTGAACGGGTGCGTCTGCGAGGTGCAAAAGATGAGACACACCGATACACTTCTGCTCCACCCGCAGCAGGTACTGTACCGGAGGAGTGAATGTCTTCAGTTTCTTTAAATGAGTCGTGCTAACATTTTTTTAAGAATAGTTTTTTTTTTTTTTAGTGATAAAGGATTTACATCCCTTTCCATTTAGAGTCATACCCCGAATAAAGCTCTTTTAGATATCAAGGGCATGTTGTGCATGTATGTTATATGTTTCTGTGTAGTGTAAAGGCAGTGATATCCTTTGTGAATAAATGCCATTAATAATAATCTTTGATCACAATTTATTCATGTATCAACAGAAACAAATACAGTAATACTATGATTTCAGAAAAAAACAGTACAAACATTTCCCTTTTATCCTCAGTATATTTAGAGGGCATTTATAGAGATGACTTATTAAATTACAGTTTAAAATATATATATTGAAAGTAAAAGATGGAAAAAACAACAGCAATAATATGTATACTTTTATGCTTATGTCCTGTTTTGTGGAGCTGGTTTTAGCCTCGGAGAGGCAGTGGGGAGGAAGGCATGTGTGTGCGGGCTGGAAGCTCCGCCCCCAGGGCAGGTCCGTACAGCGAGCGGGAGCAGGGAGGCACATTAAACACCAGCTCCTGCCTTTTTAAAAGGCGTTTTTTTTTCCTGTAAAGGCATGTGGAGGCTGGACAGGGGTCACTGCAAGGTGTGGGTCTGCAGATTGTGTCTCCACACCTGTAGCTCAGCAATGACACTAAAGCACGTCTCTCACTCCTAACCCAAACCCCCCGTGCCCACAGTCACGAAGCCTACCTCCGCCTGCGTCGTTTCCTCCTTCTGTAGTCACTTCAGACCTGACAGCGGTTTCAACACCTCACACTAATTCATGCCTTATAGCTCAAAGATTTTAAACTGCAGTTGAATTGTTTTAGTAATTTGATAACCACCGCAGTTACAATTCTACTGACTTCATTGGTCTACTGTAACAGAGCCATGGGTACAGTAATTATTAATACTGAGTCAATAAAAATAACTTCCATTTATTCATTTTAATTACTGGTTGAGAGGACAGTCCCTGGTAGTAGTGTGCCGTATCGCCAGATTTTACAGAGCCCTTCACCCCCAAAGCTATAAGCAGTGATTGCATCACAGTAAGTGAATAGACTGCCTTTAATCTCAAAGGGCGACAGTATCATATCCCACAATACCCTGTGATCAGATCGGACACTTCACCTCAAGAACACACCGCAAAACTCCACACCACAGGGCCTCCACGGCACAAATATCTTTTTTTTTTTTAATTCATTTCAATTTATTCACGTTTAAATTAACAAAAGAAAAAAATGTAATTCCTATATATATATTTTTAGCTTAGATCCACCAAATATCAGTAGTCTGATAAATAAAAGGTTTAAAATTTTCTCAGGCACAGGTTGTCTCTGGGACTGAGTCAGGTCAGAGAACCTGTGTTTCCCCTGTTCACACCCACAAACGAGCGACCCCACCCCCCCAGACACCGGCAGAGGCACCCAGCAGGACGGCCCTCCAGGGCTAGCCCCCTGCCCTGTGGGGTAAACAGGCTAAAATGCTGCTCCACTCCTAACACCACTGTGTGCACCATTACAGACAGCCTGTTTAAGGCTGTAACAGAAGGAGGAGGCTGCGGACTCTGTACTCGATCGACCAGTTTTTTCCTCAGACTGTGGGACAGTCTCACAGAGTTTAGATAAGATCTTCCCACAGAGCAGTGTCTGACAGATAGCAAAAAAATACAACATTCAGGTTTTTTTTGTGTCTGGTACTCATTGCTGTTGACAGATACTGATCACTGTAGAAATATGACTCACAGAAATATGACTCGTACTAATTTTTAACTACTGTTGCAAAAATAGAGTTAAATCTCTTTGCAGAAACATTGTCTCGATGAAGGAAGCACCTTGGCCTGGAAGTGAAGTGAGTGTAGGCAGACTGAACAGTGAGAAACACAGGGTCCCCCCCCGAGCAGAGACCACAGCAGGCTGAGTCCGGCCTCATCTGCCGTTCCTGTGGCCTTTCTGCTTCTTGGTTCTGCCGGGTGTCCGGATTGGCTGGGTGGCACAGTTGTCAGGGGGTTGGGGCGTGGCCTGAACAGGCACCACTGCCTCCCCGTCTCCGCTGGCTTTGAACGGGTCGGCCAGAGAAAATTTGAGAGGACTGGGAACAGTCAGGGGAGGAGAAACGGAAAGGGAGGAGGGGAGAAGGACGGGGGTGGGGGCAGAGAGAGAGAGAGAATTTGTGAGACTGCTCTGGTAAGTTTTCCATGCTAATAAGCTAATATCCAATGCCATTGGTAATAAAGCCCATGCTAATAAAGCCCATTGCTAGTATAGCCCATGCTAATGAAGCTCACGCTAACATAGCCCATTAAGATGTGAAGCTGGACAGTGTGAGGCTGCAGACTGAAAGGCCACACAGTGACAGTGGAGCCGGCCGGGAACACAGGTGTGCTCCTTCCTCTCACCTGATGGGCGTGCGCGGGCTGCTGTTTAGTCTCCGGACGGGGCGGGTTTTGGGCTCGAAGGAGAACCCCTCCTTCAGACTCTCCAGCACCGAGGGAGCCACATAGGTGAAGCCCTGCGAAAGACAGCAGGTGTGAGCAGGTGTGTCAGGTGTGCGCAGGTGTGTCAGGTGTGCGCAGGTGTGCGCAGGTGTGTCAGGTGTGAGCAGGTGTGTCAGGTGTGCGCAGGTGTGCGCAGGTGTGTCAGGTGTGCGCAGGTGTGCGCAGGTGTGCGCAGGTGTGTCAGGTGTGCGCAGGTGTGAGCAGGTGTGTCAGGTGTGAGCAGGTGTGTCAGGTGTGCGCAGGTGTGCGCAGGTGTGCGCAGGTGTGTCAGGTGTGCGCAGGTGTGCGCAGGTGTGTGCAGGTGTGCGCAGGCGCTCTCTTACAGCGAAGGCGTGCTCGGCACTGTGGCTCAGGGAGCTGTCGTCAGGGCTGTCCACCGGAGTCTGCCGAGTGAAACGGCTGTCAAACTGACTCACGTCCTCTTCTGACTGCTACAGAAGGGGGCAGGGGTGGAGGGAGAGAGAGAGGGGGAGAGAGGGAGGGGAGGGGGAGAGAGGGAGAGAGAGAGAGAGAGAGGGAGGGGAGGGATGAAAAGGGAGAGGGAGGGAGAGGGGGGGGGAGAAGAACATTCACAAGTCAATGCTGTTTTAGCAACTACTTAAGAATCAGAGAGAGTGAGTGAGCGTGGAAAGACAGAAACAAGAGTGAGTGAAAACGAAAGAGTGAGTGAGTGAGTGAGTGAGTGTATTCTCTGCTGTGGAAAGGCAGAAACAGGGAGAGGGAAAGCGGGGGGATGAGGTACCAGACAGGGCTTGTACGGTGGCTCCACTCGTTTATTCAGCAGATCGTCCCAGTTGATGTGTCTGAAGAAGGGATGCTTCTGCAAAGGAGAGAGCACACAGACAGAGTCAGTCCCTCCCGACGCTGACAGCTGTGTGTGGAGATCCTTTCTATACTGTTCGGTATGAAGTAGGGCCACCTACCACACCTACTGCAGAAAATACCTCCACCAACATGCAACACTGACGTACACACGGTCAAATGAGCACTTATCATTGCTTTCAAATGGAATCTCCAATAAAGTACCTTTCATAACAACTGTCACATACAATTGCTGATGATCAATTTTATGTCTTTTACTGTGGGTGTAATGTAAGTGTGTGTGTGCTGTACTGTGAGCTGTGCTGGGCCTTCTCAATGAATATACATGCTCATGCTATGTTACTACTCTATGCTCATTACCTGTATGTCAGCATAGTCTGCCTTACTGGAGCCTAGCCTCTGTGCGGGATTCTTCTTCAACAGCTAGAGAGAGAGAGAGAGAGAGAGAGAGAGAGAGAGAGAGAGAGAGAGAGAGAGAGAGAGAGAGAGAGAGAGAGAGAGAGAGAGAGAGAGAGAGGGAGGGAGAGAGAGAGAGAGAGAGAGAGAGAGAGGGAGGGAGGGAGGGAGGGAGAGAGAGAGAGAGAGAGGGAGGGAGAGAGAGAGGGAGAGAGGGAGAGAGAGAGAGGGAGAGAGAGAGGGAGTGAGGGAGGGAGAAAGAGAGAGAGAGGGAGGGAGAGAGAGAGGGAGAGAGAGAGAGGGAGGGAGGGAGAGGGAGGGAGGGAGAGAGAGAGAGGCAGGGAAAGAAGGAGAGACTGACTTTTAATCCTCCTTTACTTATAACAACAAACCACAAAACTCAAAAATAGTGTTATTCATCATTTTTTTAGAGAGAGATAGAGACAGGGGGAGACAGGAAAGGGAAGGGGCAATGATGCAGACTCTTACAATGCTCTTTACTACAACGAGCTGTTTCAACAATGAGCCATTTCCATGCTGACAAGGAAGAAAAAACAAATCAACATATAAAGAACCATAACCAAATCAGCCACGCAGAAAACCCTAAAATCATCAGGAGCCCACCCGAAAACAGAAACAACCGAAAAAGGAACAGCCCCACAGCAGCCTGAAGGGGCGGGTATCAGCCTCACCCCGACACCCGTTCGAACTCGGAGCGATCCCTGTCTGCGTTACGAAACGCGGCCCCCAGCCTTATCTCTGAGATAGGAGTCGTACCTTCTTGATCAGGTCCCTGGCATCCAGGGTGAGGTAGGGAGGCAGGTTAAGTTTGCACTTGAGGATCTTATCTATGGTCTTCTTCCTGTTCTCTGCAGTGAAGGGGGGCTGAAGGGGGAGAGAACAGGGGGACAGGGAGAGGGAAGAGAGCGAGAGAGGGATGAAGAGTCAGAGAGGGAGAGATGGAGTAAAGGAGATGAAGAGTGAAATAAAAATCACTGAACATTCTCACATGCTCTGACTACAGAACACGCCTTGCACTTCACACACAGAAATAGCACATTAATGAGTCCTTCTGATGGTCAACACACTATAATCATACACAATAATTCTAACAACTGCTTCTTTCTTGTCCTCTCTATCAATCTTCTAATCAGAGAGGAAGGCTCTTCCAGCACCTCCCCCCTTCTCCCTCCCTCACCCTCCCTCTTCTCTGTCTCCCTCCTCCCTCCCTGTTCCCCTCCTCCCACCCTCCCTCTTCTCTGTCTCCCTCTCCATCCCTCTCTTTCTCCCCTCATTCTCTCCCTCGCCCCCCCCCCTTCCTCACCGATCCGGTCATCATGTCGTACATCAGTGCTCCCAGACTCCACCAGTCCACCGCTTTGTTGTGGCCCGAGCGCATCAGGATCTCAGGAGCCCTGCGGGGTTTCGGGGTGTCAGGGGTGGGGTGGGGGGTTTCAGGGAGTTAGGGTTCCCCCAGTAAGACAGTGTGACAGAGCACCCAAGCACACACACATTGTGCTGCAACTATACTTCGTTTTATTTAAATAGTCTAATTTCATTTCATTTTTAGCACTCCCTGATGAGTATTCATGTGCAGATATTATCCTGTCCTTTGGCGCCACCTTGTGGTCATTTGTGTTATCTGCCCTGTTGGACTCTGCATCGTATTAGTTGTGACAGACTGGAGATCGTGTGTGCAGTTCAGCATCTTGTTTATGGCAATGTTTGGAGACTATATGTCTGTGAGTATATACTGACACGCTTGTTTGTTGTCTAAGAATGTCAGAATGATAACAGAGTGCATATGTTCATGTTTTGTAAAGATTCGATTGCTTTTACAGTGCTTGTCATAATTTGCTAAGTAGCTAGCTTGCTAACTGTCATGTGGGGTTTTGTACACTGGTTAGCTAACTACAAAAGTGCTTCTAGTTGAACTGATATAGCCTAGCTGTGTTTTTTGAGTGTTTGAATGATGGCTACAGTATGTTTATTTGACATTTGAATTATATGGAAATACTGTACAGAGCTGATAGTGATTATATTTCGTTTGTATGTTTTATTACAGTTTTACAAAAAAGTTTGAGAATGGTTTCAATCACACTGTTCAAGATGGAAATACAAGGAAATCAGTAAATGCCTTAAACTTCCAAGCTTCAGTTTTCATTGGATCGCCTCACATGTTAGCTATCTGTCTAGTTTGACATCAACACATCAAGCGAGGACAGAATACACATAACAGATTGATAGCTACACTCCATGCACACGTGTGTCACTGCGATTCTGCTGTAAACTCTTCTGTGCTACCACAGGGGTTGAAAGTCTGGAAATCTATACTCACATGTACTCTATGGTACCACAGAGGGTGTGCACCTGTATTATCTGTCCTCACATGTACTCTACGGTACCACAGAGGGTGCAAATCTGAAAGTAAATCTACACTCACATGTACTCTATGGTCCCGCAGAAGGTGTGTGTGACCACCCCATCATGAATGGACTCCTTGCACAGGCCGAAATCGGTCAGCTTGATGTGTCCTGCAGGCCAGACAGACAGCATTGCGGTGGTGAGACAGGGGCTGGACAGATCCCTGCAGAGAGCTCTGCTGGGACCTCTGCCCGGCTGGTACCTTGGTGGTTGAGCATGATGTTCTCAGGCTTCAGGTCTCTGTATATGATCCCATTAGAGTGCAGGTGTCCCAGAGCCAGCGTGATCTCCCCCAGGTAAAAACTGCCAATCGCAAAATGACATCAAAGTTAATGATCAATCTCAAATCAATGTGAAAGCAAAGCATCTCTCTCACCCTTCGCTCTCTCTCTCTCTCTCTCTCTCACCAGGCCGTGTCTTCCATGAATATCCCTTCTTTCTCCAGCTGCATAAACAGCTCCCCACCTGAGAGACAGAAAAGAAAGAGTGATTAATGAGAGAGAGAGAGAAATACAAAGACAAAGACAGAGACAGAGAATGAGAGAGAGATAAAGAAAATGACTGGCAATACAACTTCCAACATGTGGATCAATCACCTCATTCTAAACTAATCTGTTCTGCTAAGACACTTACAGTAAAACACAGACACAGCCCCTGTATCTCCAGCTTCACCCTCCTGTCACAGACCTCGCAAGCACACACCCCTATCCTCCCCTCAACTCAGACACAGCACACTGAAGGGGGATGGGGGAAGAGGGGAGAGGGGGATACGCTTGGGATTATGGGAAATGGGTACAGGCAGAGAGACAGACAGGCAGAGAGAGGTAGAGACAGAAAGACAGAGAGGCTGATAGACACACAGACAGACATACACAGACAGCAAGAGAGACAGAAAGACAGACAGAAACAGACTGACACACAGACGGCCACGTCTCACCGCTCAGACACTCCAGGATGAGGTAGAGCTTGCCGCCGGTCTGGAAGGCATACAGCAGATCCACAATGAAGGGGTGTCTGACGGTCTCCAGAATCTCTCTCTCTGCGCGCGTGTGCGCCGTGTCCTTGGCGTTGCACACGATCTTCGCCTGGGGGAGGGTTCACACGGCATCATTCACAGACTCACACACACCAGGAGTCCCAGCAGTCACATACACACAGGTGTGCTGTACCTTCTTCAGGACTTTCATGGCAAATATTTTCCCAGTCTGGGAGCCCTGTACTTTCCTCACTTGGAAGACCTGAGGAGAGAGAAGAGTTAACGTAGCACATTAAATACTCACTGTGTAGTACAGGACAGCAGGAGTAACACAGCACAGAAGAAACACACCGTGCACTGAGAGGACAGATGTGAAGGGGTGTCGCAGTACAGTGCAAACACGCTTTCTGTGGACTGAGAGAAACAGCTGAATGGCACAAACTGACAGATTAGATCTGCGCTTCTCACTCAATTACCGTAGTCACTTTTCACAAGAGCACCCAGCTGAAATCAGGAGACACTATCCGCTTCACATCGGGTCTCTCTGACCTCCATTTACTGAGTTAAAGGCTCTGTCGTGGGTTGCGTTTACACGGTTCCTCTTCTGAGGAGTTTGTGTTTACGTCTCTCAGTTTTTCCCTGTAAGCGTGTAACAATGTGGGTAGCACTTTTCGGCACGCTATGCGTTTGGAAGTAAACGTGTGTCTCTCACTCACGCTCACGCACCTTGCCATAACCCCCCTTCCCCAGCACTGTCAGCAGCTCGAAGCATTCAGGCCCGACCCTCTCACTGTCCCGGTTCACACTGGCCCCCGTCAGCTCCACCTCCTCCGTCTGACCCCTGAGCGGAGGGGATGGGGGGAGGGAGGGTGGAAGAGAGGGAGGGAGGAGGAGAGAGAGGAGGAGAGAGGGATGGAGAGAATGTGAGAAGGAGAGGGTGTGTGGAGGAGGGGGGGAGAGGAGGAGAGGGTGGAGGAGAGAGAGAGAGAGAGAACGTGAGAAGTAAGGAGAGGGTGTGTGGAAGAGGGGGGGGAGGAGGAGAGGGTGGAGGAGAGAGAGACAGAGAGAACGTGGGAGGTAGGTAGTGGGAGGATGGAAGAGGTGAAGAAGAGAGAAAGAACACAGCAAGATTGGAGCAGGACTGTCAATATATTGTGGAACACAAATTACTCCCACGCTGGGCTCCTAAACTGGGGTTGCAGCTTTTATTCCCAGTGCTACTGTACCAATGAGCAAAACTGAATCACAGACATCCAGCCGTACGAATGCATGAAGATGTCCCTCTGCCACATAGGCTACCAATATGCAAAAGCAATGTAATTTAAAAATATAAGGCATGGAATTTGCTAAGCAAATGCATCACACAAAAAAAAAAAAAAAAAAACAAATGTGATGAAGGTGTAGAGAGGGAGATACGGAGAACAGGTCTGAGCAGGTCTCCCCGGAGGGGAATCACAGGGCACAGCCAGGGCAGAGATGTCATACTCACGGCTCACTCTCTGCCACAGGAAAGTCACACACTTCCTCCTGCAAGGCACAGAGGAAACGGCCCTCAAGATGAAAGTACGTGGGTTTGTAGTCAAACACCCCCCTGGCCCCGCCTGTTTGTGGGGGGTGAGTTCTTAACAGAGATCGTACACTGGACTGCACCAATAACAGAGTTACACACCATGAGAGACTTGTTCCCACCACAGAAACAAAATGCAATATTATAATGCAATAAATAAGTGGTCAATATGTGTGATTACATAGCAGTGCAATAGTTGCATGTAATATAGGTAAACCAACTGTCTGGATAGAAAGGTTAGGAACCGGCAAGTGCTGTCTAGTGTAAATACTAGAAACCATCGATGGCATATCAGGGTCTCTTGCACCCCCATCTCAAACCAAACATACTGGCCTACGGTGTGGCTTAAAAAAACACCAAATACACAGTTAGATTCCGACTCTCAGGGCAGTGTTCACGCTCATGATTACGAAACCAATGGCACTATTTTATACAGGCCGGGACATTAAAAGGAGAAATTTCGGCAAAAGAGCTGTGCGTAAGGCCATTCGGCACAGGCCCACGCTGGATTTAAATAACGACACTCTGTAGATAATGGTCTTTCCTCGGACCCCAAAGATCGATCTTAACCTCTGCATCGCTGACGTCCTCGGACTCCAGGTCGATATCGAACACCCCGGCCATGCTGGAATGCAAAAGCAAAATAAATAAATAAATAAATAAAAATAATAAGCACGACAATATGCACCACAACGCAACAGACAATAAGGCAGTCATTTGCGTTTGTGATGATGTGACGATCACTGTTGAGAGCATAATAGTACTTCTCTTAATTGCCATTTTAACGTTCAGCGATAGCTTCCGCCGCTAACTGTGAAATATTACAGATGTTCAAATCCCCGTGGGTCCACTGTGGAAATCCCACGCAGAAGTCCATTGTTCAACACGCACAGGCCCATCACCAGGCCAGAACAGGAATGTTTGCTGGGTACTTATCTAACTGACAAGCTGATTATAAACATTTAACTTTAAATACAAACAGCTAACTAGCTGACCACCAAGTTAACTTGTTACTGTAGTACAGTGGCTGCATTTGTATTAACGAAATAACTATCTTGCCATCCAAGCTAGGTATATTCACAACAACAAATTATAAACTCGCAAGCTATACCGGAACGTTAGCTGTCTTATATGGCAATCGGAACTTTAACAGTTGGCCATTTCGGTAGCTGGTAGCTGGATAACTTAGCAAACTAGCTATGATCGAGAAGTTATACACGTTAATGACATGGCAAACCTAGCAGGCTGCGCTAGTTAGTCATGCAACAGCTGGTGGACGCGAAATATCTTACATTTACAGTACATGGTTGCTTAAGACAACTGACAGCTCGGTTCTGTCATCAACGATCTCACGTGGTGTGCTAAGGTAACGCTAGATGACATTAGCAGGTTAGCGTTGCCTGTTTAAATTTAATCGCTGGCAACATAACCTTAGTTAGCCATCTTAGCTAATTCAGACACATTCACACACATTCAGCTAATCAACTGACAAGTGACATGACAAATGTTACAATACACAAATTTATATGACACATATTTTCGGCAGGGCGTTTTCAACTGACAGGTGACATCGTTGTCGACACTTGGAAAAGCACAGCTAGCCAACTAACTGTTTCTGTCCATTGGCCAGATAGCTAACATCAGATCAACCAGATCAACAGAGACGATCGTCAATTTAGCTAACGGCTATACACAGAGTGTGATCTGGATGTTGTCTAGTTGCCTTAACTAGTATCAATATCGTGAAGTACTAGTTAGATTAGACTAGTTCAGTTACGGCTGCTAGGTAGCTCGCTAGCTTGCCAGCTACCTGTTCACCTGCTCTTACCTTCATCCGTGGCCTCGTTCCTCCCCGCTGATTGTGGTGTTTAACAAGAGAGGAGGGTCTCTCTGGTTGTCTATGTTCCTCCCTTCTTCCAAAAAAAATCCGGTTACCTGTCTTTCATTCCAGCTCCGTCTAGTTTTTTTTCTGTTTCTGTGTTTGTGACAGCGCTTGACCTTACGTCATCAATAGGGGACTGGCGTACTAAAAATGCGGTGGTTATTTTTTACAACGTGTGTTTTAATGCCTTTAAAAATCCTCGCTGACTTAAAATCATTGTCATATCTCACCTTAGCTGACAAACGTCTCTAAACTACCGTCTGTCTTGCTAGCTAGCACATGTTTTGTTACCCAAGATAAGATAAGTTTATCCGAAGATAAAATCCAGTAAACTCAGACCACATACAGCCAACTGTAATTTTAGATCTTGGTGAGTTTGCGGTTTGTGTTTCCCCGTGCAAATGGTGAAAATTCAGAATCGTTCGTTATTTCTCCGAAATTGTTATAGTTTGCTGACGAGACAGTTGGATAGCTAACATTAACATAGTAACATTAGATACACATTACATTAGACGCCTTGCAGCTGTCTGTGACAAAACAGGAGAACCTGTGCACCTTAGTTAACGTTAAAACATACATTTGATGTTTTCTTGCAAATATACGCTTAAAGTTTCTATTAACAAAAGATATTGTTAATAATAATAACAATAATATATAACAATAATAATTTAACGAGTGAAGGGGAACCTGGTCTGTGTGTCACTCACACTAAAGTGCATTCCTATTCATCAGGACAACAAAAACTTCAAACCCCATGATGCCATGATCGGTCAGTGTCACTGCCTTTCACCCGCCTAAGAAGGAGCCCCTTCCGTTGTGTTACATACAGTGCAATGTGATGTCATACAATCACTGCAGTCTGTTTATTCTTATGTATGTGTTTTTATTTGCATTTATTCGTTTATAAATAAAATAATAACTGTGGGTATCTTAGTCAGATAAAGTGATTTAAATAACAAAGGCGTGTATTTTTTCCCTCGTATTTGAAATACTAGATTATTGCTAGATAAACTTTAGTACCCGATAGCAAGTTTGGCATTGAATACATGCACATAGAATTCTATGCCAGCATGTAAATCTACTTGTTTGCATTCCCGGAGGCTTTGCTTTTCCCCCTCATTGCATGGGCGCTACATTGTATGTGTTCATGATCTGACAGGAGTCAGATCATCAGACTGTGTGGGATGGCTGAGATTCAGTGCACCATTGTAATGTGTACGGCAAGGTTGGGTTCTTTCACAAATGTGTGCAACTCAGGTCTTTTAATAATGTAATTGAACAATAAAATGTAGCAGAACCTCCCAGTTAGGAAATTTCTGTGTGTGTGTGTGTGTGTGTGTGTGTCTTTTTTTTTTTGCTCTGCTGGCACTGGTAGAGGCTGAGCTGTTTTCCGGTGCAGTGGTGAGTCAGAGGGTGAGGTGGGGGAGGGACGGAGTGGACACTGACAGCCTTATGAGATACTGTGTGTGCATATGCTGTAGTGGCATTACTTTCAGGTTTGCTCATTGCCACAATCTAAAACCACAGACAAAGCGAGGGTGTATCTCCAATTGCAGAAAGCTTCCAATTTTTGTAGTTTTTCATCCTCTCAAGAGAATATTGATATGTATAATATGATGCCTTATCACAGAGATTTTCAACCTTTCTGGGGCTACGGCACATCAAAGGTCAAACCAGAAGGTCAAAGCACACCAACTTAAAGCTGGTTGTTGATTATGAAGAATGTCACACACATAATGCGTTGGGTTCCTCAAAATTCCACGCCACATTTCGCTTTGCCTCACGCACACTGGTTGAGTACCACTGACATATACAGTATGTGTATGTACTTCAGCATATCTCTGTGTCTTCAAAAAAGCTTTATGATATCTCTTTGCGAAAACTATTGTCTTTTAAGGTCACAGGTGTCCAACCTGATCCTATGTAAGCCTTTACCTGTGGTCTGAGAGGTGCTCTCTCATAAATCCTTTTGGTGAAAGGATCAGATGTGAATGACTGATTCAATAGGTGTGTGAATGAATGGACTTAGGGTTGAAATGAGACGTGAGTTGGTAAATTACATTACAGTCATTTAGCAGACACCCTTATCCGCAGCGACTTGGTTACAGTTTAACATGTTATCCATTTATGCAGCTGGATATTTACTGAGACAATTATGGGTTAAGTACATTGCCCATACAACAACAGTGCCCCAGTGGGGCATGTTCCTCTGAACTGTATTTTTTATTACCAACCCCCAACCGCCCCACGCACGCACTTTCTCTCTCTCCCCACTCCCCACCCCGACTGAGGTGCGCACGCGAAGCTTCACTGGAAACTTAGAGCTGCAGAGAGTGTGGGCGCAACTTCCTGTTAGCCAGAAGCCCGACATATAGGTCATATTATCAAAACGGAGGGAAGCTCAGTGGTGATCTTTCATATTTTGCGATCCTTTGTTTTGCATTACAGCATATAATTTAAGTCAACTGTACAATGTATGATGATGGCTGGAAAGCGAAAACATTTTCATGAAATCACAGGTTCCTTGGCTGTTATCAAAACACTTGTTTAAATCCATAATACGGAACTTAACAACCGGAAACGTAAAGCAACACATTCGTGAAGACTTAGTTTAGGTATGCAAGACCTTTTAGGGTGATCGCATAATACTGCTGTTGGGTTGTCCCGCGTTCAGCAAGCATGATCAGATTTCATAAGATTCTAGCAATGCCTGAAATCCTTGCCAAAATATCATCGTTCAATTAAAAGAAAGATCACTGCTCAGCTGTATTACTGTGCTGTGTGGCCGCTGTGGTGACCTCACCACTCCCCGCCGTTATCTGCTAATGCGCCGCAAGGAAGCTATATCAAATGCAAAAATGATAAAAAATTAATTCAAAATATTCCTCAAAGTCTGATGCAAAAGTTTTATTGTACATGGTTCAAAATCACATACAGTAAACCGGGCTGGTCCGCGCAGAGCAGTAGCGTCATCAGTCATAACCCCAAGCAGGCAAGCAAACTGAAAATGTTATCCCATCCGAAAGTAGCCTACGGGGACATTGTGCGAATAGTAACACTTTCTAAACACTTATGAAAGCTGAAGTTTTGGACGGCGCTTTTCGAGGGGGGACCGAATCTGATAGGGGAAGCATATCTCTGTGACTACTCTTCGAATAAATAGTCATACATTTAACGTTTAACGCTTCTATGTAAATAATGCGGGGCGAGTGGCAGTCGGAAAATGTGTACATCACAGTTGACCGCGTACGAAGGGGTTGTCTACAGGATGCACTGGGTTTACAGGTAACTGACGCGCAGATTACTAAAACAACAGAGCAACTGCCCTTCAGCCGATGGCAAGAGAATTGAAATAGTCTGGACAGACGCATTCCATACAGAATGAGATTCCCTTATATAATTTCCATCTTTGGTGAGTATTAATCTATTTCGGTTTCACTCGCCAATTTGTAACAATATTCGTATTTATACTTCTGTTTGTACATGTATTTGTTTATACGTTTATAGTTCATGGCTTTCGATACGCTCATTCGACATTGTAGAGACAAGGGTAAAACATAAAGACGTAATATATAAAATTTCCCCTTTCACTGGTGACATTGTTACTGTTATAACAGTATGCAGCTTCGTGAAACAGTCTTTGGAGGTGACTGATTGGAGGAAGGTTAGGCTCGGGGGCTCTGTCACGCTTGGATGTACCGTCTCATACCATGTGGAGATCACTTGGATGAGGCACGAGCCCGATCAAGTCCCCGTCATCGTTCTGGTCGCAAAGGTACAAAGCGACGGGAAACCTTTCGTGACCAAGCAAGAAAACGCTCGCTTCACTGGTGTAATTGAAAGTCGATCAATCTCTTTGAAGATTGAGAACGTCACAAGCACTGATCTCACGCTGTATTATTGTGCCGGGAAAGAGGGCAGAATTCTGCAGTTTGGAAAAGGAATCCGTCTCCACGGTAGGTAGATTACTTTTCAAAAATATTCTGCAAGGCATTCATTCTGTATTAATTTATAAAATCCTGTTGTCTGTTTGCTTTGCGCTTTTATGAACACACTTATGGAGCTGTCAATCATCTCGCTCAACATGCAATTTCTGTGCGTGGTCTCAGCAAGATCTGTATGGTGTGCGTGAAATCATTTCAAAGTCTGATACTCGTGTGCGCAAGGGATAGTTGGTTCTTGACGATGGGCATAATAAAGTTTCAAAAGAACATGATTGTCTCTATATAACCCTCACTCCCACACACTACTGTGACTGGCAGAATTGTTTATTTATTTGGTTATTAATTAGCCTGTTTATTTTCAACATGCTGCAGACTTTGGGCCTGTCACAACACCCACACCTGAAGATTACGGGAACAGTGGAAAAGGTAACATTCATGAAGTCTCACTTCACCGCTGACCTTTGTCTTTTGAGCAGTGTGGCATCTTTATAATATTTAAAGATTGAGGTCCCTCCCATTAACTGTTTCTCAAAGGTACAGACAAGCCTCTTTGTACAGACTTTGCACTAAAACAAGCCAAACAAGTGCAGGCCAAACAAGGATGTGCTTTAAACAGAAAACAACTAACTTTTTTTTTTTTCCTAGGGAAAGTGGAGCAGCCTGTCAGTCCTTCCGCTCCTGCTCTGATTGGCCTTTCTAGCGCCCCCCCTGTCTACTCCGTGTACGCGGCTGTGCTGGCCTGCGGTCAGCTCGCCATGATCTGCGCTGTTGTCACCGTTCACCTGAAGAGCAGGAGACGACACGCAGTGTGAAAGACTCCCCCACCCTGCTGCCCCCCTCCTGAGAAGAGCATCTGGCAAATGGCAGAATGCAGTGTAATGTACTGCCCGCTTCAGTGGATTGGTAGTGCAATCAATCCCTGTTAAATAATGTCTGAGCAGATGTGACAATATTACCACAATAGATCTGATTGACAAAATGGTTTACCACGCTGCCTTTTTTTTCTTTTGTTTTTTTTTTTTTTTGTCTTTTGACGAACATCCTAGATAACACAAAACTGTCAAGGAATGCTAAGTCAGGGATCCTGACTGGTTATTTGTAGTATAACTTTTTCCACTGCGTTACAGCCATTGCAGTTATGGTTTGTGGTTCAGAATGTTCCGGAAATTTAACAAAATAGCGTTATTTTCTTGGTAGTTCCTTAAATATCAGGAAATGCATTCCCCTTAAGCTTCCTGTTTGGTCATCTACTGCACACCTTGCCAACATAATAAAAAAAAACATAATTCCGGCACCATTAAGAGAAGAACCTTAATGCAAAGTTCATGGAACTTTCCTAGAACTGTCATAAAACATTTCCGGAATGATCTGGTAACCAAAATGTGTTGGCTGTATGTGAAGCAGAACTTCATATTGCACTTATACATACTGCACATGAGGGGTTTCATACTTAATTGCAAATGAGTGCAATAACTAATTTGCAATGACGTATGAACCCCCTCACGTGCAATTATATATGCAATACGCACAAGAAGCACACTTACGGACATTACCGAAATTTGTTATATTGTCATACATCTACTTATTGTCCTATTGTTTTATGTTTATTTCATGTTGTGTAACACTGTTCCCAACATGCTTGACTGTTGGCAAGGCAATTTCCTTTTTGGATCAATAAAGTACTATCTATCTATCATCTATAACATTTGTTAGCTGGGATCTGGGATTAGTGAGGAAATAAAATGAAGACTAAATGAAGATGCTTTGATTTAAGATCTGTCCAGCAGTGTAAACTAAGATGCCAGACAGCTTGTGAGGAACACCTGATTTCCTTTTAAAATGCATACACTAATAAAGTATTGGAACTGCTACAGACAGGACTTTTACAAAACTTGACCACATGCCTAAACATGTGTTTGGGTTCATGTTTTTAAAATGATTCATTTATTTATTTAATTCTGACATTTACGTATTTAATTTTGACAGGTTTTGTCCCGACGTCAATGACATTATAGGCGATGCGACGAGGAGCCCGGATAGCTCAGTCGGTAGAGCATCAGACTTTTAATCTGAGGGTCCAGGGTTCAAGTCCCTGTTCGGGCGAAAGATCATTTTATGGTAGTATACTTGGCTTCCCTTGCCTGTTCAGGTCACTAAAGTTAATTTAGAGTAGGGCTCAAATATTGTCACTGGCACTCACTGGTCTGGGGGTGTTGTTCGCCTGGTGTAACACTGTTGCTAACTGTTGCAACTTGAATAGGTACACACAGCACATGTTCTGTTGTGCTAGAAGTCGCTCTGGGTAAAAGCGTCTGCTAAATGAATGTAATATTCATTTAAAAATTGAGATCAAAGAGACTTAAAATTAGGGAGATTTTGATAGTGTTTGATTTTTATGCATTGCATTTTTACTATCAGAAGTGGAGAGGCGAACGCGGTATTTTCATAGTGCAGCAAACCGCACGTAAGCGAGTTGGATAAGTATTTACTATGTCATCACTTTTAGCTTGATAATGATGCTATCAGGCTTTTGGTCTATAAATTGTGATGTTTGTAAGGTTAAACGCAATACGTTGATCGTAAATAAAAGGTTATACCTTTTCCGTCATTAGAAGATGCGAGCTGTCCCCATGTTCCCTATATTCAGCATTCCGGACATTCCGACGTTGTACCTGTAACAATAGCACCGATTTGTCGGCAGAATATTATATGCATATATCCCGGCATGCTTAGTCCCGGCTGGTGATTTTTTTCCTCATTTTAATTGTGGTTTAATTGGTCTTTTTGTCACACTTATTGTATGTTATCTCATGGTGGGAAAAAATAACATTTCCTGTCTGTACCTCCTCCGTCCTTCTACTGTGGGTAATGCAACCCGTCAGTGAATGTGTCAAGGACTAACATGTCCTTCCTGTATTCGTGAGCTTCATGGCAATGAGGAGGTGGAGAATCGGTGCGCTGAGAACGACCCTGAAGAAGCTCGCTGAAGCGCAATTGGGTGCGTCGTGATTTTGCTTTTCGGGTGTGTTGTGGGGTTGGCTGTTGGAATAAAATGATGTGGTGAGGGTTGTTGTTGGGGTTAATAGGGATCGTGAAATAAAGATTGATTGTGCTGTTCGGTGCTCACTCTCGTGAGTCGTCTCCGCTGTAAGTCATTTATGCCCTTTAATATATGCATTGCAGAGATAAGCGAAGGTTCCTAAGGAGGACTTTTCCGGAACTGATATTTATGGCTTGCTGTCTTAGGAAGTGTCGATGTAGGTAATGTGGCGTTGTGACAAGGTGGGGGCTCATAAGGTTGGCAACTTGATGATCCACTGAGGAACTGCTGCTGAAAACAGCGCGACAAAAATATTTTGTTAAACGCAATTTTAATTGGGTGGTGTTGATTTTTCGGGTCTTCAGCCCGAAGAATGTGTTGTAAAAATGTGTTGCATTTATCGCAGTACAGGTGTGTCACTATCAGGTGTACAGGTGTGTCACTATATCTGTTTAATTTTAGCGGTCTGGGTCACTGTCTGTTAGGCTACCTGATGGCTTTACGTTTCGGTAATGTTTCCCTCGTAATGTTACTAGCTATGTGCACCTTCTCTGTCCATATCTGAAAAGTTTACCTCGGATTGTGTGGTAGCATTGTGCTGGAACGGAAGTTACTGTTGCACTTAGTCTACGTATTGTACTGTTCAAATATGGTTGGTTGCTACTGTATTTATTAGTCTGATGATTAGACAATGTTATTGGATAATGACATTGTTATCGTTGTTAGATTAAAATAGATACACTCTTGTTAAAAAGAGTCAAAATGTCCATTGCTAGTAGTACGCCACCTTACTCCTACCGCCGTCGTCGGTGACGCAATAGAATGTGGAGGTATCCTATATCATAGATATTCGACCTAGAGCTTTCACCGTAGGTGGGTATATGTCGTCTCTCAGGTACATGGGACTCCACCAGAGATGGCTACTACGAGGTGGTAGTCCTCCTTAAAGAGCACAGAAAAGCAGGAGAGAAATGTTTCAACCATTACCGTTGTAAAACGAGATTGCGCGTAGATTCGGTAAATTATGGATATCAAGATTCTTTCATTCATTCATTTATACCTCGGGATATCGAGGTACAACCCTGAAACTGGCAGTGTGGTGTACTGGTTAGAATCAGGACTCGTACCTAAAAAGTGTAGCACTGCTGTTGTACCCTTGGGCAAGGTACTCAACCGAAAATTGCCTCAGTAAATACCTCGCCTTATAAACGGGTAACATGTAAACTGTAAAATTGTAACCTATGTAAGTCGCATCTGCTGAATGACAATAATATAAAGTAATGAAATTCCACACCGCATATGTTCCCTTTCCTCCCACTTCATTGTAACTTACTGTACTGTATTTTAACATTTTCTCACAAAATTGTTTTGAAAATTAGTAGACTAATTTGAACAAGTCTGCACTGGTGTGAAACGGTGACAGTAGCTAGCTAGAAAACTTAACACATCTAAAGCGCTCCAATATATGAGCATAGTATAGGAAGCACCTTAAGAAGTAACTTCCACATTTTAATTTACATGCAATAGGCACTTCTGAACTGTAGTGTTTTTTTTATTCACAATTTGTAAATATAAAACACTTTGAAGCATCTACAAGTGTAAAAGCTTTGAATTTTGATTGGTTTGAGTTTTGTGCCAGCCGTTTCGCTGCTCCCTTGTAGAGTGAAATCCTGTTTTGCGTTTTCCCATAATGCAGTGTGGCTTCCTGTCATGATGCTGAGACACGCTGGATACGTCATTGGAGCCGTGCTCCTGCTGGGTGAGTTCTGACAAAGATTCAGAGGGCCAGCGGGGACAGGTATGCGTGTGATGTGATTGACTGCTTAGGATGGGTAAAGTGAAAAATAATTCTGTCAAGAGGGACTGACATCTTCCTCTCCTTCCTCCCTCTCTGTTCCTCTCCTTCCTCCCTCTCTGTTCCTCCCCCCCCCCCCCCCCCCCCCCCCTTCCTCCCCCCCAGCTTCCTACTCTTCAGCTTTCACTGTACGGAAGGTAAATGTGGCCAGTTCCATTACCCTCCCCTGCAGTGGGGCAGATTTCGACCAGTGGAGGATTCTGGGAAATGAAAACAATGAAGAGCAGCTTGTGGCATCACTCAACAAAAGCAAAGTCAACGCAGGTCCTGGCTTTGAGGGTCGGATCACCTTCACGGACCTGGAGAAGGATCCGGAAAACCTCAGTCTCACCATCAGTCCCGTGAAGTACACAGATAAAGGCGTTTATCAGTGCTGGAGTAACAGTGGGGAGATTCTTACAGATGTGCGTCTAGAGGTCTTGGGTGAGTGTGTGTCCCTTTTTTTTTTTACTGCCAGTTTGGTTAATATTGTGGTGTACTGGATTTTGCAGCAGCCCTAAAAAGGCTTTAATATGCAAAGTAAAAAAAACCTGTGTCACAGACAAGATGAGCATACATGATGTTTGGAGCACCTGATATTTTTGCTTCCACACTGAGACACTGATGTTCTGTTATTCTGTTTCTGCAGTGTTTTTTTACGTACACATCCCACCCCCGCCATCCTTCGCATGAATTGTGTCTGCAGTGTGATGTCCCAAAAAAAGTGGGGTTAAAACTCAAATCTCTCTCTCTCTCTCTCTCAGTTCCCAGAATGCACTCTGTGCCACAGGGTGAGCCCCTCACCCTGCATTGCTACGTGGACATCAGCAGACACATGCGTTACAAGGACTTAGACTTCACGTGGTACAAAGATGGTCAGCTCGTATGCCGGGTCCACGGTGGCGACATCACCTATGGCCCCGGTTTCGAGGACAAGGTGATCTTATCTCCCAGTAGGACCCTAGACGGTGACATGGCCCTAACCCTCCATCAGGTGCACCCTTCAGATCAAGGCGAATACTGGTGCACTTCTAACGAGCCAGAACGTAAAGGGAACCCAGATTCACACAGCGTCACAGTTACAGGTATGGAGAAAAAAAACTATTTCTGAAGCACCTGTAATTTTATTTAAAAACAGGGGGCTGGACCAGATTATCACCCATTTATAATGCAGGGCTGTCACCAACTGTAAGATCATCCATGATGTATGCCTGATGAGCACGGTTAAAGCAGACCCTCAATTCTGTACCTTGGGGTGGATGTTAGTTTTTTTTTTTTTTGATTAAGGTGAATTCTGGCTGCCCTATTATTGTGTGGTCATGTGACCAGTGAGTCCCCAACCCATCGCCCTACAAGCCTGCCAAATTTCATGAATTTTAGAACTGCTATTTTATTGCTGATTTTCCATGGTGGTCATTTAATTATACTGTGATATGTTTTTTAAAAAAACCACACAACCACCACATACATTACATTTTAGACAGTTCAGGATTATCCAGAATTTTGGTAAATGACAATAGAAAGTCTATCAAAATCATCAAATTCTAACCCCCTGACTTTTGTCTTAGAATTTCATTTAATCAGTTGTGTCATACTGTTGATTTTATAGGCAGCTGGGATCCTTGTTGGTTATTATGGTATTTTTAACGGTGCTTTGCCTCTTTGAAGTTTTATTACCATTATCTCCAACAAAAACCCTCTGTAGCCACAAACCTGTATTTATTGGTCTGGTGATTAGACAGGTGGTGGTAGTTAGCCAATAGCTGGTTAAGATAATTAGCACACAATTACAGATACCCAACGACATCACATTTCACTAGTTTAAAAATGAAGCTGATGAAACATAGTTAATAGTTTTCAGGGGACAGACTCTGTATAGAGTGACATTCTTCTTTGTCATTTCAGTGCCTCCCAAAGACTCCCGTCTCTCTGGTGGAGCAGTGGCTGGGATCGTGGCTGTTGTGCTTGGTGTGCCAGGAGCAGCTGCACTGGTTTGGTGTATATGGAAGAAAAAGGAGTCCTGCTGCCATAAGACAGAGGCTTCTGAAAAGATCAGCTACAGCCAGGTGAATGGTGAAGACACAGTCAACAAGAGCTGCACAAACGACCAGCCTCCAGAGGCAAACACCCCAACACCAGAACCAGAAACCCAGCCTCAAGCAACCCATGCGCAGCCTCCCGAGGCAGAAAGCCAGCCTCCAGCACCAGAACCCCAGCCTCAAGAGGAAGTTGTCCGCATTTCAGTGCCTGAAACCCAGCCTGTAGGGGAGAAGTTGTCACCTCAGCCCTGGTCATGGCAGAAAGGTGTCCCTGCATTACAACACAGTGCTGCCACAGCAGGGGAGTGAAATGTCTGAAAGACGTCTTTATGGACAGTAGAGTTGGTCCCTTTGACTCGCTTTGTTTCTGTGTATTGAGAACAGGTGCTTTGTGGTGAGTCAGAGGAGTGATGTTTACAGTGTGTAACCTGCTTCCTCCACCTCATTGATGATGTTGAGCATTAACTTCAGACCGGGTTTCTCAAAAACTACATTAGCAAAAGTACCCCAGTGTTGATACTACAGGTTTGAGACAAAATATTTTAATTTCAGATCTCACAAAATCAGAAAATGATTTTTTTTTGTCCATTAGTCCTCAGCTGCATTATGAAAAAAGCACTTTATAACATTACATTATTGGCATTTATCAGGTGCTCTTATCCAGAGTGACTTACAAAGCTTAGTTTTTTTTATATGTTATACATTTACACAGCTGGATATTTACTGAGGCAATTGTAGGTTAACTACCTTTGCCCAAGGGTACAGCAGCAGTGCCACAGCAGGGAATTGAACGAGCAACCTTTCAGGTACGAGCCCTGCTCCTAACCACTACACCACACTGCAGCCTAGACATGACTGGACTCCTTTAAAAAAAAACGGCGGTGGGTGGGCTCAAACCTTAGCCTCCATAAAGACAGATGCTCCAACGCAGCGTGTCAGACTGCCTTGCCACACTAGCGTCAAAACATTGCATCATAGCATCATTGGCACAACTGTGTTTTTGTGCCTGTATGTGCCTTCCACTAGAAGGGCTGTTTTTTTACATGCACACTGTATTAGAGATCTAATGATAACTAACTTGTGGCCATTATGTTGAAGATCTCGGTCGGAACGCATTGTCGCTGCTCCCACGCGAGGCTCCCTTTGCACATCGAAATAAAATCTTTTCAATTGAAAAGTGGTCATCAGTGTGTTACTTTGCCGGTCCCGACTTGGTTCCACAGAGAGAGAAAATTCCCAACACTAATTAATCCATTTTTAAAATACTGACAGAAAATGGACAGACACACACACTCAGGCTCCACTTCCATGTTTGGTTCATCATTTCATGGAACTGTTCAGGAAATGTACAAAGGCTACCATTGTTACGCATTTCTGAAAATGAGCATAATGCATTGATCCATCTATTCCTTTATGTACGTGGATGCGTGTCTGTACAACACATGCTGATTATTCCAAATCAAACCCGTTTGAGGGCAGAGGTTAAAAGCTATTTTACTCAATAGGGGAGCTACCGATGTGCTTCAAAGACGCCGGAGCTGCAGGGGAACCCAGATTCACACAGCGTCACAGTTACAGGTATTTGAAGAAGACGATGCCTGAAGCACCTGTAATTGCAGGGAAGCAGTGTTTCCACATAGCCAGTTACCATCAGGTGAATGAACAGAACAGAATGGCCTGTATAGAGGGACTCTCTGCTTTGTGATTTCAGTGCCTCCCAAAGACTCTTGCGGAGCAGTGGCTGGGATCGTAGTTGCCGTGGTTGTCGTGCTTGGAGTAGCCGCACTGGTGATATGGAAGGGTAAGGAGTCCTGCTGCAGAAAGAATGAGGCCTCTGGAAGGATCAGCTACATAGGGAACAGTGTAAACATTCCCTGCGTGTCATGTAGGGTTGCTTTGCAGGGGTGATCCCACATTTGAAATGGGGGAGATGTGCAACCCTGTAACTGTGTAATCCTGTGATTTGGAATGTGTTTATAAATGTGTATATAAAGTTTTTTCAATTTTGCAAATAAAAGAATAGTCCGTCCAAACTGTTGTTTTATTCTTACAGGAGAGTGCTTAGATCTCTAGGCTAATGTACAAAGTGCAAGTCTGTCACGCTTCATGCCATCAGCTCCTTCACATGCCCGTTTCCGTTCGCGTTTTCGTTCCCAGCGAAGATCTGGACCTCTGCGAGGCAGCGTAAGAGAGGGAAAATTAAGGGAATAGTGTTAAAACCATGCATGAAATAACTTGGTCCAGGATAAGCAAAAACACTCATTCTGGCGATATAAGATTACAAAGTGATGAACTATGGGTAAATTCAACAGCCCCCTACCACGTGACATCTGGTTTATAGTGTGTAACTAGCTCTAGGTGGCTTTAAGGGGCAGGAGCGTTCATTTTACACCAACTTTGAAAAGATATAATATTCCTACTACATAACAGGACATAAAACATTGATAGTGTTACATATTATCATATTAATGTCCCTGCCCTGCAATATCTGCATTGATATGTTTTATAAATAGGGCTATAAGGATATATCTTCTGGGTCTTGATGACACCTGTGTGACCCAGAGGTTGCGCTACAGTTAATCATTATCCGTCACTGTAAAGGACGGGGTTATAAAAATTCCACCACAGTCTATTTTTACACGTCATATTTGTTTTCATTTACTGGTAATTATATAGGCCTAAACAAGTAGGCTACTGAAATCAGTTTCAAATGTGAGTCCCAGGAAACAGGCTACGTTTTATTCAATAATTAATTCAACTAATTAACCAACCAAACATTTGATTCAAAAGGGCAAAATTTTGAACTATTCAGTTCGAGATACTTTTTTTATCTGTCAAAATGATGCATGGCAGTTTGAATTATCTGTCAATGCCTTTAAAATTCGGTAAATGACGGAGAATTCTCGGTTAACACACCTGCTGGTGTGACCTGTTCAACTGTATGCTTCCTGTTAATGCTGTTAATTTAAGTGGTAAACGTGGACAAAAGTTTGTGAACTGCGTTGTCAATGTATGTAATATTGACCTTTGACCCTCATGTCAGTCCAGCTGTATCTAAGCCACACAGTGAATATTCCAGGGAGCAACATCTCAAAGCAGTGTCACTTTACATCAGTAAAGTAGCAGTGGGGTTTTTATCTATTATTCTGTTTTATGTCTTTTCAGCATTGGTGTCAAAATAGAGGGTGAGGGTTCACATCCCAGGTGGGACACTATTGTTCCCTGGAAAGGCACTTCACCAAGGGGCAGACCATGCTTTGGTTTCAGTTCACGCCCAGCTGACAAAGTGGAAAATTATTTAAGTTGCTTGCATAAAGGAATCTGCTAAGCAAATGGCTGATAACTTTGTTGCCCCTATTACTGTTATTATTACTGATGGTGTTAAGAGAAATTATGGAGGTGCTCACCGCTACCGCAGCTTTTGTAACGAGGATGGGCACGGTCTCCAAGCAACGAGTACACCACGTCAGCTCTCTCATCACTAATGGGCTCTGTTACAGTAACCACAGGAGGATGTCATACACACCTGCCCGTGTGCACACACACACGAATACACACTCACAGCTCCATACGCACGAATACACACTCACTCACAGCTCCATACACACAAATACACACTCACTCACAGCTCCATACACACAAATACACACTCACTCACAGCTCCATACACACAAATACACACTCACTCACAGCTCCATACGCACGAATACACACTCACTCACAGCTCCATACACACAATTACACACTCACTCACAGCTCCATATGCACAAATACACACTCACATACAGTGCCAGTCAAAAGTTTGGACACACTTTTCTTTCTTTATTTTCCACATTTTAGACTAATAGTAAAGACATCATAACTGTGAAATAACACAAATGGTATTATGCAGTGACCAAAAAGTGTTAGAAATAAATAAAATCTTCAAAGTAGATTTATTTTCTTCAAAGTAGCCAAAAAAACCAGTAAGTACATAGGCATCAGCATCACATATTTCTGTTTGTCTAAGAAACAAATCTCATGCATTTAAACGTAAGTCTTCAGATAAAGATGTCTTTTAATGCATGTTTCCCATTATCTTAATCATGTGTGTCCAAACTTTTAACTAGTACTGTATATCCCAATGCACACACACATACCTGGAGGAACACCCACACACACACACACACAGACACACACACTTGCCTGCATCTGATTTCCTGTTTTTCGCTTGCAACTTATTGCATGTCACTCCCACGGCAATGAGCACAAGACCCAGACAGGCAAAGGCCCATGGCCAAGGGCAGAAAGCTGTGAAAGGTAAACATAGAGACTTTCTCAGTCCGTTCCCATCTCTAACTATCTACAGCTTTTCAGACCAATACAAGGAAAGGCATTTACCTTGGCAGAGCGCCACAGGATTGACTGTCACTGACATGTTACTAGCTGGGTTTGCAGCCACACAGCTGTAGGTGGAGTTGTACTCTTCTATCTCCAGAGGGAGAGACAGGGAGGTATTGAGATCAGGGCTGCTGGTGTGGGACAGTGTCTCCCCCTCTCTCTGCCAGGACAGGGTGACCTCTCTCCCGTTCTCCACAAAGCACAGCACTGAGCAGGAACTGTTAGAGTGGCGTGATGTTTCAGAGGGAGAGATATGAGGTTTGCACACAAGGTCTGGAGAGGGAGGGAAACAGAGAGAGTGAGTGAGAGATGGATACTGTTGCTACAGCAACAGTTTCCACACTTTATACTAGGAAGCAAACTGAAGTAATGAAACTAGCTCACTTACGGTATACTGCTAGCTCAAGCTGCAACAGAGAAATGCCTCTTCTCAGATCCTGTAGCTGGTAAACTCCAGAGTCATCGGTGTTGAGGTTGCTGATGATGAGAGATCCAGTCTGTCTGTCCAGCTGCAGTCTGCCTGTGAACCTCTGGCTGTAGTTTGTGTCAGGAATCCCTCTGTAGAGCTGAGCGATCATAATCTTGGGGTCACGCAAACTGTAGTACCAGGCGACATCAGAGCTGACCTGGTGTCCAGGTGTCCTCACTGCCAGGGTAACAGCCTCGCCTGCAATCCTCCTCACCACTTCTCCAGCAAGCCCAGCGCACAGCAGCGGCTCTGAAACAAGGCCAAAGCAAACAGGCCGAGGTTGCTAAGCAACAGCCTCCAAGACAACCTCGTCACTCTGTAGGAAGCATTCAACAGAGAATTGAGGGCAGGCTGTGTCTGGCCACCCCATTACTTACTAATAGGAGGCTGATGGCCATTATGGACGTCACTGGATCTAGTGACTGTGATATATGGTAGTATACTTGGCCTCCCTTGCCTAGTCAGGTTGCACGAGTTAGCTGGCTTTAATGGTGTTATGGTCACGCTCACAGGTCTGGGAGTGTTGTTAGCCTGGTCTGACACTGTTGCACATTCAACATAAACGGGTACACTTGTGTTCTGTTGTGCTGGAAGCCACAGATAAGAGCATCTGCTAAATGAATGTGATGTAATGAATATCTTTGACACCGCAGACATTCTGCATTATGACCTCACATTCCGCTCCTCTGTACTTCCTGTGCTGGGTAAGAGGACGCGTCACTGCTTCCTGTGTGGCTACGCTAGGTGCACGCGAGCCCGCTGCACGGCGTCACCCCCCTCCAAACAGCACGGGTGTTGCAGTGCAGCTGCGTCTCTCGGCAGGCTGACTATGTTTCTCACTGAGCTGGAGGGACAGGCAAGGGCCTGGAAAGGAGCTCAACCCCCCCTCCCCCCACCCCAACTCCTCTTACACAAACGTCTTACAGGACACTGGTCCTGTGGCAAAATCCTCTTACTGCAGAGAAAGTGCACTATTACTAATTATATAATATTTTTACAAGTTCCAGTGCTGTATGCACCCAAGATGATGCATCAGACATGTGACAAGGACAGATGAGATGTGGCTCTCTGACAGATCTCTCAGGGATAAACCTAGCCTATTTTTACGCCATACGCTCATAACTCAGTGCTGTGAGTGTTTGGTCTGATGTGGCTATTTGCTCAAGCGTAATTTACTCTCAGTGAAAACCTGCTGATGTTAAATGTGGGTTCAGCGGTGAAGAGATTAGCTTCTTCGATAACAAACCACACCGCAGCCCATTATATGACTTTGTGTCATTCCACTATCAGCCACTAATACAATACTGGAAACCACTGGAAGCTGCAGGGGATGTAGATCTTTCTGCCAATCAATGCTTTTTAAAATTAACGTAAACCCAAGCCAACTACAGCTGCTACACTTGAACGCTTTGACAACATAAGTATACCAAGAAAAGACACAAAACAAAACAAAAAACAGGGTCCAGTCGTAAGCTGCCGAATCTCCTTTTGTTAAAGCTTAGATCACTGTTAAATAAGAGAGAATGGCTCGGCACGCTGGTCTCCCACAAAAAGGCTGATGCTGTCTGTGTAACACAAGCTTGGGACACTGGCAATCTAATGAATGAGCTGTTCAGCATTCAGGGACACCACTCTGGTCCACTTTTTTATCTTGGAGATGATTCAAGATTCAAGTAAATCATGTGACTGCTACCGTATTGAGTTTAACACATCTCTGGGGAAATTTACACTCACTGGGGAAGTGCTTTCTGTCCCGCAACTCGGCCGTCATGCAATGAAACCACAAAGCTTCTCACCTATGACTCGATCACTACCTTGAAATCAGTCGAGGTATATTTCCTGTAAGCTTCTGATGTTTCCCTTCTTACAGAAAGTGAATTATGAACGAATATAATGACATATTCTTGATTACATATTCATATTCTTCAGGACGTATCTTCTATATATTATATAGGCCTATATATTGGCCTATATATAAAACATGATATTATATTATATTATAGGCTACCTGGGAGTCGAAGTTTTGACAGTTGTTAATTTTGATTTGGTTTAAACAAATCTTAACATGAAACGGTTCTAAGCAAGACTCTTCGAGACTGGTCAGCATTGTCAGTCATTGTCCCAAGCCAGGTGCACTCAGTTAAAGTTACAACAATACCTTTATACATTCCTGTCTTTTTCAGATAATTCCTGTTGCCATCCGCCAAACCATCCGTCAAACCATTTCTTTCAAAACTCTAAACCAAATTTAAACCATTTCTGAACGGTTAGTCGCTCAGTGTTGTGCGTTATATCAACAAATCAGGCCAACGCTTCCACAGTTGAGTATTTTGTTAAAATTAAAGGCTAAAGGCATTTCCATGTAATTTCACTTAAATCGTAAGGTGGTCTGTGTAGATCTCTGTCAAATGAAGCGTAAAGGATGAAGATGAGAGTATTTGAGCTCTCCTCATACCAAGGTCGTGTGCCTAGTTGCACCAAAATAACGTACGGAGGCACACGATCACTTCTACAGAATTAGCCTGCATGAAAGCGCAATTTTGAAAGTTTTCGGTCGTTTTAAAAGATTCGAGGTCCCACCGCGCACCTTGTCTTGGCTGGGAAGTGGCTTAAATTATTCTACATTATGCAATGGCACGCGAAAACACGTTCACCACAAACTTGCGAATGGAGTGCGCACTTTTGAGAGTGTTGTTGTAGCTAGCGTTATTATTACTATTAACTGCATCGCTGGAAACAAGGGCTTACCTACAACACATGCCAGTATTAGCGCGTAGAAGCCGAATGCCATCTGCCGCCGGTCTCTCGGCTGTTCTCCCCCAACGCGACTGCGGGGAACAGGTCCGAAGGTACGAATTCATACTGCTACACGGTGCTTTCGTTTTCTCTCACCCCTACTGCTGTCAGCAATCCCTCAACTGGACAAGAATCATTATTTTGACATTTACGGTAAAGCGTCAAACTTAAGTCTACAGTGTTAGAATATAAGTAGGCTATATAAAGTGTAATATAAAAGGTAAATAAATGCGCGTAATTCATATTATTGAAGAAATACTTAATAAATATCAAATAAATAAATAAATATCAAAACTATCATCATCATCTTGATGTAAAATCTGGCTGTATGATATCGATATTAAATATCAATCAATATCAATAAAATCAATATCAATATAAATATCAATATCAATATCAATATCAATTTAATACCGCTTTTTTCGTGTAGCACTTAAAAACAACCACGGGGTGGCAGTAGAACTCAAGAAATTGGACAATCTGCGGCGGCCACTGATCTGGCGGAGACCTTTGAGTGGCAGCAGCTTTCCAGGGTCCTTGTTACTTGAAGGTACACCTTATTTTGCGCGTAGACTTTTCACACTTGGCAATAATCTTTGTTAAGCACTTAACACATGCGATATATTTGTATTTCAAGCCTAGTTAAAAAAAACAGAAGTAGGCTTTAAAGTCTCCGTTCCCGTACGACATCGTCATGAACAAAACAACTGACAGAATGATCGAGCACGTGAGTCTGGCTTGATAACTAATGTACGCGATTCACTAAATCGTGGGATACCGATTCCTGAACTGCGGGGACTGGCTGACGTCTACGGGGCTATGCTGACATCACGCTTCAGGCAAATCATCATGTCTGTAACATGGTCGCAGTGCAATATAGCCTATACGGCGCTGTGTCAGCAAAGTTTGAATTATGTACGACCAAGGTGCTGGTGACTGGGTGTACCACATACCAAATAGCAGCGTGTTTGAATTACTATAAACTGCATGCTGAATGAATTGAAGTAACTGAAATATTAAGTAATTTGTAGAAATATTCCCGCTTTAGTACTGCTAGTTTGTTACCCTCTTGCTCGCTTTCTCTCGCTCTCTTATCGCAATGTAGAACCGAACAGCCCGGCTAGCTCAGTCGGTAGAGCATGAGACTCTTAATCTCAGGGTCGTGGGTTCGAGCCCCACGTTGGGCGGTTGCATTTTATCAATGACCGGGAGCGTGTTGCCTTGTACACAGTGTTAAAATGTTGAAGATTTTCAGAACTCCAACTCTTTCCTTTTCCTCAAAAGCACTGCTTCATGGTTAGCAGCTTTCGAGGTACATGCAAAGAAGCATAAATAACTTTCGCCCGAACAGGGACTTGAACCCTGGACCCTCAGATTAAAAGTCTGATGCTCTACCGACTGAGCTATCCGGGCTCTACAGGCTGTATTGTGGTTAAAAAAATTGATTGGCAATCTTTAATTTGAGTTACATTGTCTTAGATATCAATAAATGCCTGATTATTTGATATAAAGATTCTTCGAGTAGCAAGACGTTTCCAGAAAGCGCAACACCACTGCCAACTAAGAAAACCGTGAATGGATTGTTTGTGCTGGTGTTCTGAGAAAAATATTTCCTAGTTCCTAAAAAGTAGTCTGTGATGTTTCCTAATATATGAATTATAAGTAAAATTATATTGTAATGATAGTACTAATCATGATAATTTCATATACGTTCTCCGACAATAACACCAAAGTAGCACATACCACATCCCTCGGTGTAAACTGGTTTTGCCGAAAGACCGGGCAAGTTTCTCCTCTCTGACGGTTTAAGGGTGGGATCCTCCAGTAGGGGGCGATCTTATCTCCAGACCAAGCGTAAGACCTGTGCAGCGGGACGCGCCGTTGTCGCTGACTTTTAGGTATTGCGTTAAATCGAGGTCTTGGCTCACTCAAGAAATTAAACTAACAGGAAAAATGGCGCATAAGACATTGTTGCTCACAGCACCAGTTTATGGAATTCGGTGAAACCCATTTCACAAAAAGCTGTTCAGTTGGAAATGTTGCAAGCGAGTTCACATCATTAATTAATTTAATGATTAAAATACATCCAGAATTTTATCGGCAAAGGGTGTCAAATTCTGAGGGGGAGCTAAAAGAACGAACTGACAGCTCAGATGAAAAGCGGGACGTTAGCATTTGAAGCCCAGCTAACCGACAAACGTATTCTTAAACTGTCTATGAAGGAATGCAATAGAACAGCTAAGGTAAATAGTTTTGTGTCATGCACAGGTCTTCTAAGCAATATTAAAACAGTGAATGCCATTAGCTTTTTGTCATTGTGTGAAAATTATATCTGCGACAAATGAAATTCAGTGAAACCGTACCATGAAATGATTTAGTTAAGCCTACTTCTACATTTTATTATATATGTGGTCTATCTACTGTGTCATTATGCAGACAGTGTGGTCTGGATGGCAAGTGCATGCGTTTATTCTGCAGAAGGCTGCTTCCCAGACTCTCGGTTTTTCATGGTTAGCGCAAAACTCCAGGCCCCAGCGAGATTTGAACTCGCGACCCCTGGTTTACAAGACCAGTGCTCTAACCCCTGAGCTATGGAGCCCTACGAAAGCAGCGGCAAACGACATGGGACCAAACGGTGAGAATATGGCATGGGGACAGCCGGCAGGTTGTCAAGTAACCAGTGAGGTACCTTTACTGCATAATAATATCCTATAATAAACAAACGTATCATTGAAGAGTAAATGCGGGGTCTTCCGTTATGAAAAAAGGCACGGCGTGGCATTCATTCGCAAATTAGTTCATAATTTTACAGTTTCAGCTATGTGTTGACATTATGCCAATTGTTAAAAGTGCGCTAATTGACAAACCTAAAAACGAAGCGTTGCCTCTCGATGTGGATGGTAGGCGGGTATTCGGCGGTGGGGGCGACGATTGGTCAGCCACTGCATAATTTGTTGATATTGGGCGTGACAGTGAAACGAAGACACGCCCCCTGTCATGACTCTCGCTTCCAGCATCAGACTCATCTAGCACGGGGAAAGTGATGGAGGGGAAATATGGAGTCTTGCTTTGAAATCACGGAGAAAGAAAACAGTAAAATAGGTTAAAGAGACACGATATGAGACTGTTCCTGCTTCAAAAACATGGGGCATTTTCGCAGTCTCCCGGTGTCATTGTAATGGAGGCGTAGAGGGAAGCGGCCCAGATTTTCACTGGAAAATACGCCACAGAAAACAAGCAACGTTAAGCTACACTCACAAAAAATTAATTCTCTGTGTTATTTCTACCAGCTTTGTATTAGCTACCGTGGAAGTCGATGCAATACTACTGTATGGAGCTATTCGACGGACAGACGGAAAACCCGACAGACTGACAGTCTGCGCCGCCTTGGCTTTGATTGGAGATAGAAAAAGCCCCTTTGACAACAAGGACGGAAAGCAACTGGTGAGCATGCTTAATTACGCGTTTGGGCCCCCGTGGAGATAATATATGCGTGCATTTTTTACAGATGTTGACGCTGGGTACGCTAACGAAGACCGAATAATTTGAGTCAAAGTCGTTAAAAAGACAGTTTTGCATGCACACAAGATGCTGTCATAACTAACGTAGGCGCATCGCACGAAGGCGCATCCATGGCAGTGTTGTCTATCTGTCCGACAGTCTGGTTAGAGGTAGCCTACCCAGCGTCTAGATGGGTAGCTTACTAGCTAATGATGTGTTCCTCCGATTTTGGAGCTGGTATCCGCAATCGCATCGGTAGTCTGAATTCGAAGAAAAGCCTAGCACACGATGTCGCCTCTTTTATCCAACTGGGGACATTTTAAGAAGTGTTCCTGTTCGCAGCAGATAGTTCGGTATCAGATTCGTACGCAGAACCGAACTAGGCCTAAGTTCATGTCATATGGTGCAGATGCCGTAGAACCAATGAGGTGCTGAAGAAGGCTGAGATTTGGGGGTAAAGTCCTACATGGTTGAGCCGATACGATTTTTGCAACACGGATGCGTCTTGAGTGTCAAGATGTCAACGGTGTGATTTGCCTCGTATTTAAGACTGAATCTTAAACAGAGACGCATGCGGGGTACTTTGTCAAGCCGGCTAGACCTGTTTTCTTTTGAAAGACTTGCATGAGTCACGGGTAGTCGCAATGCCTATCGTGGTGTTGGGTGTCACTATTATGTTGTACTACGCCCCAACTATAGAATGTCATACAAAACGTAGCTTGCTAAGCCGTTTTTAATTTTGCTGTTTATCTGTAGATCTGCTGGAGGAAATAACCTGTAGTGTTGTTTATATATTAGCGACCATGAGAGTAATTTCAGTAGCCTACAATGAAGTGTAGGCCGTACAAGAATTAGAAAACCGTTTAGAAGTACGCATGCTTTTATATTTTCGTGTACTCGTGTATCCAGTTCACTACACCTTTCATTGGCATTTTGATCAGTAATAATGCAAACAGAGGGGTTCATGTATCATCTGGCTGACTGCACTGAAGACGGGTGACGGCAAATCCCAGATCTTCGCCGCTCTTTTCGTGTATCAGATAAATGTAAGTTTCACGTTTTGTGGTTTATTGTTATTATATCGACATTTGCGCACCGACCATTCGTACGTGGAAAACGCGTGGAGCGACTGCAACCGGAGAGATTTCCGCCGATGCCGATATTATTACATTATTGTGAATAACACCCTTTGTACAGAGAAACATAGAAGGCTGTTTAAAAAAATAGAATAAAGGAACGATGTTTTGAACAGTGCTCAACATGTAAATAGGCGGCGATGTCTGTTTTCAGGGACACGATGCTGCTGGCGTCCGCCGTGGTGGTGTGGGAATGGCTGAACGAGCACGGGCGCTGGCGGCCCTATAGCCCGGCCGTGTCGCACCACATCGAGGCGGTGATTCGCAGCGACCCGCGGGGCGGCAGCGTCGTGCTAGGCCAAGTCGACACCCGCCTCTCGCCTTACATCATAGACCTTCATTCCATGCATCAGTTCAGGCAAGACACGGGTAAGATGGAGACAGCTCTTTGGTTTTTTTTTGTTTTTGTGTGGTGAGTGATGATTGTATTGCTGTCGATGCATTTGGAAATGGATCTGTGTCGAGTTCTCGGTCTGCGTATAACGGAGGCTGCTACCTGTCCGTGCCTGTGTGTTGTCCATCTGTCTGTGTGTCTCAAAAATCCGACAGTGATCGCTTCCCTTGTCTGCAAAAAAGTTCACTCTTCGACTGCACTCCGTTTCTCTTCGTGAGCCTGTCCAATATTTATTGTGCAAGATCAACATGCACCCAGTGACAAAAAGCAGCTACAGTCAAATCAAGGCACACAAGGAATCAGTGATTTTTAAAATGAAGACTGATGTAGTGGTTATTATAGTTCAAAGTCTTGACTGTAACAGCGTTTCTTTGGCCCAGTGTCCTTTGTCTGGAAATATGTGTGATGTTCTGGAACAGCTGGTGTGCTGTATTCCAATAAAGGACATTCTTTTCCTATTACTGCCAGAATTCTGGGAGCAGCTGTTGTTTTGGACTGAGTTTTTTGGGAGGGAGGGAGAGAGAGAGAGTAAGTGAGGTTGAAGGGTGAGGGGGAGTGAGGATGCGATGGTTTATCTGAGCCTTAACATCAAATCTTTCCTTTTCTCATTAACCCACAACTGCAGGACTCACTCTTGTGCAAAGGTTTTTGTAGCGAGAGCTCTCATCAGGGTGGTGTGTAAGCCAGTGTTTGGTGGGGGGGGGGGGGGGGGTTTCTATAAACCATACATTATGTGCTGGCTGCATATGCCAGCCATATAAAAGCACTGGATGGCAAAGTAACTCTGGGGAGTGAATGAACAGAGAATTGCTGGTGTTTTGGTGAGCGGTGAGCGTTGATAGAGACGAGCTAAGAGAGGGTGAGATGGGCGCTGTAACCTCACTCTCACCCCACTGCCAGTGCTTTCAGCCAAACATGGGCAAAGGGAGAGAGAGAGAGAGTCACAAGGGAGAGAACTGTGAGAGGTGAAAAGAGAAGGAGGCAGAGACTGGTGAGAGATTGGGAAGGACTGATGGGGGTTTGCTGAGGGTCGCAGCGTCGCACAGTGAGTAGAGTCCTGTTGGAAGTGGGCATCCGTGTGGTGAAACTCGCTCTCCGCTGGCTGTCGGGCCGGAGGGCTAATGAGCCTCAGCAGCTTTGCTCTGCACCGGCTCTGTAAACAGGTCATGTAGCTGTTGCAATTGATTATGGGGCCATGAGTGGTGCACCACAGTCCTGTGGTGTGTGTGTGTGTGTGTGTGTTTGTGTGTGTGTGTTTGTGTGTGTGTGTTTGTATGTTTGTGTGTGTTTGTGTGTTTGTGTGTGTGTGTGTGTGTGTGTGTGTGTGTGTGTGTGTGTGTGTGTGTGTGAGAGAGAGAGAGAGAAGAATGATGCAAAAGTACAGGCTCAATCAACACAGCTGCATGTGCAACACACATACATGCCTACACACACAAACCAGTGTACAAACACGTGCATACACACACACACACACACACACACATCTGCTCTCACACACCAACACACATACCAGTGTACACACACACCAGCACACAAAGACGTGCATGCACGCACACAGACACCAGTGTACACAGAGACACACATACACAGACACACTTCTATGCACACATGGGTAATCTGCAGTGCGTGGGGCGCTGTAACACGCTGCAGGGCGCTGTAACACGCTGCTGTGTGTGTGGTGCTGTAACACGCTTCTGTGTGTGTGGTGCTGTAACACGCTGCAGTGCATGGGGCACTGTAACACTCTACAGGGTGCTGTAACACGCTGCAGGGCGCTGTAACACGCTGCAGTGCATGGGGCACTGTAACACGCTGCAGGGCGCTGTAACACGCTGTAGGGCACTGTAACACGCTGCTGTGTGTGTGGTGCTGTAACATGCTGCAGGGCACTGTAACACGCTGCTGTGTGTGTGGTGCTGTAACACGCTGCAGTGCATGGGGCACTGTAACACTCTACAGGGCGCTGTAACACTCTACAGGGAGCTGTAACACGCTGCAGTGCATGGGGCACTGTAACACTCTACAGGGCGCTGTAACACGCTACAGGGTGCTGTAACACGCTGCTGTGTGTGTGGTGCTGTAACACGCTGCAGGGCACTGTAACACGCTACAGGGCGCTGTAACACGCTACAGGGCGCTGTAACACACTGCTGTGTGTGTGGTGCTGTAACACGCTGCAGGGCGCTGTAACACGCTGCAGGGCGCTGTAACACGCTGCAGGGCGCTGTAACACGCTGCAGGGCACTGTAACACGCTGCCGGGCACTGTAACACGCTGCAGTGCGCTGTAACACACTGCTGTGTGTGGGGCGCTGTAACACGCTGCAGTGCGTGGGGTGCTGTGGAGTTGGTGATGGGGCCCCTCGGCCTGCTCCAGAGCTGCCCCCGTCCCGGCAGTGCGGTGGGAACGGGGTCAGAAAGCGGCCTCTGCGTGTGATGGCCTGTCTCCAGCCTCACTGCGTTCCCCTGCAGGAGAGGAGGCAGAGCGTCAGCGGCACACAGGCCGGTGAAGGAGCCCGTCCCTCTGCGGCAGGCAGCTGTGTGACACGCCGGGCTGCTCGCTGGGGTTTGCGGTGGTCACTTCCCTTTGTGCTGCTCGGTTGTCTTTGAAGTGGTTGGCTGGCTTTGTGGCAGGCGGTCGTCTTGGGCTTTTTCCTGCAGTCCTCCAGCTGACTCATTTCCAAAGAGACACAAAGCTGCACCCTGGGGGGGTCAGAGTGCAGAGGTCGTGGGGTCAGGGAAAGGGGGGTGTTGGCAAACACACATCCTGCAATAGCTGTGACAACCTCAGCAATGTCAACCCAAGCTGGGCAGGAGGAGAGGCCATGGCCAAGTTGAATTTTAATCTGAGACGAGGGGGTGGACAAAGAGGGGGCCGAGGAGAGAGGGGGTGTGTGGGGAGGTGCAGGGAGAGTCTGGGGCGAGGAGAAAGAGGAGCACGGACAAAGGAAAAGTTTTCTCGGTGCCGACCACATTTGTTTCCCGTGAGGTAGTGAGCAGCCTCGACCTCAGGCAGACCTCGTTCCAATCGCTACGTTACCAGAGGCAACAGCAGATTAAAAAGCAGGGATTTTCTCTGTTTGGAGAAACACGGCACTCATTGTGGTTCAGTGGGGTCTGCTGACCGTCATGTGCTGGTGATGAGAGCGGTCCGTGGCTGCCTGGGTGACGTCACCGTCCTCGGGCTCCAGCAGCGGGGGAAACGGCGATAAAGCCGCCCGCTAACCGAGCCAGAATCGGAGAGGTGTCGGAATTTGGGAAGAGACACCAGCCTTGCTCTGTCCCCCTTCCCCCCCTCTCCATGTGAGAGAATCCATTGTTTGCCCCCCCCCCCCCTCCCCGGCATGGCAGGGGGGGGGGACGAGGGGCGCGAGAGAGGGGAGAAGCAGAAAGAAAGAGAGAGAGGGGGGTGAGGGTGGAAAGAGAGAGAGGGGGCGGAGAACACAGAGAGAGGCCAACAGGTTGCCTCTCAGCAAAGGGGGGACGTGAAGGGAGACTTCCACTTTTACACCTCATTAATTTAAAACAATAAACCACAATACCTAACATACATTAACACTCATCAGCTCAAACAGAGGAGACGAAACTAAAAATATGAAAGGGAAGAAAATACAAGAAAAACCAACCCAAAAAGAACAAACAGGATTAACAACACTGAACCCACAAGCCTCTAGCAAGGCTCAAATTATGTTTTAATACCCCGTCCTTAGTCACCCCACAGATGCCCTCCTCAACCCCCGTGAATCATTGAAAGCAGCCACATCCTTACTCAGTAAACAGTAGATGAAGTCCATTTTCACCTTGATGGTAGAAACCATCTCAAAACCTGTACAGGGTCAGTTTAAGCCCTCCCAGTAATGTTGTTATTTCTGAACAGTCATATCACCATCTCATCCAAGCAGAAAGTTCAGGTGAAGGGAGGGTTTTTCCACGCAAGCTGTGAATTTCAGCGGGTGTAAATAAAAACACACAAACAGGGTGGCATTCCAGCATTTGGTAGCGCCTTGCCCTGCTGACACCACGTGACCCCATCGCCCAGCTTGTGGCCCGCTGGCAACCGCATGGACCGCCCCACAGACCCTCTGAAGTCACCAGCATTGATGAGTCTGGGTGTGGAGACACAATGCCACAGTCAGGACTGTCATACCAGAGCAGCCTATGGGTTTGGCAGCTCTGTGTGTGTGTGTGTGTGTGTGTGTGTGTGTGTGTGTGTGTGTGTGTGGTGATTGGTGGGGGGAACGGCTGGTCCTTGGTTGGGCCTTGATTGATCTTTTGTTTTTTTTCTATGCACTGCTGATTGTCATTTGAAAGTTTCCCATTAATGCTCGTCTGTTGCCATTGCATAGTTAAAAGCATTTGTCAGCATGCTGACCCTGAATGGCAAGCTCTGTGGGTCACTTGTGTGTGAGTCATGCAGGATTCGCGTGTGGATGGGATTTTTGGTGAAGTTTTTGGATTTTTTTCCAGCTCAGCAGGTCTGTGCAAACCCTGCTCCTGGGAGAAGGAGGCTGGGAGAGAGAGAGAGAGAGAGGGAGAGAGGGAGAGAGGGAGAGAGAGAGAGAGAGAGAGAGAGAGGGAGGGAGGGAGGAGGCAGCAGAGGAAACCTTTTATGCAAAGATGGGTGAATCTGCACAGCATTGATCCAGAAGGGAGACCCCTCTGGCTCAGACTGAGGGGAGATGGGGGATCTGAGTTTCGTGCCGTCCTGACCCCCCCCCCCCCCCCCCCCCCGACCCTGTGCTCCGTTCCCAGGCGTCGGAATAAATGAAGACATCCAACATGACAGGCAGGGGGCGGGGTCGGGGGCGGGAGCATGGGGGGTCAACCCAGTGAAAGGGAGGGAAACAATGGAAAAACCCAACAGATGGACACACCTGCCACACCTGCCCAGAGAGGCTGCTGAGGCCCTCTCAGAGTCTCTCACACTCTCACACACACACCCTCTCTCTCTCACACACACACACACTCTTTCACACACACACACACACACACTGTCACACACACACTCTCTTACACACACACACACACACCCTCACACACACTCTCTCACACACACACACACACACACACACACACACACACACACACTCTCACACACACACACACACTCTCTCACACCCTCACACACACACACACGTGCACGTCGCTCACCCAAACACTTGGTCTCCAGTGAGCGGAGGAGCTGTGCTGGTGCAGGGCAGGCAGTAACGGCACAGCTGGGGGAGCGCTGGCAGGGGGGGCACAGCTGGGGGAGCGCTGGCAGGGGGGGCACAGCTGGGGGAGCGCTGGCAGGGGGGGCACAGCTGGGGGAGCGCTGGCAGGGGGGGCACAGCTGGGGGAGCGCTGGCAGGGGGGGCACAGCTGGGGGAGCGCTGGCAGGGGGGGGCGCAGCTGGGGGAGCGCTGGCAGGGGGGGCACAGCTGGGGAAGCGCTGGCAGGGGGGGCACAGCTGGGGAAGCGCTGGCAGGGGGGGGGCGCAGCTGGGGGAGCGCTGGCAGGGGGGGGGCACAGCTGGAGGAGCGCTGGCAGGGGGGGTGCAGTCTGGACCTCAGTGCAGCTCTTTCTCTTATTAATTAAGGCTGAAGGAAATCAATAAGGAGCCGTCCACAGTTTACAGAAAGCACGCAACCACGGGCAGTCACCCGCCCCGCTGTGCACACAGCACCACAGGCATACACACACACACACACACACACCCATACACAGGAGAGGCTCCAGGTTCTGCCTGCCTTCAGCAGTAAAATCCACCTTCAGGTGTGTGAATCGCAGACACACACAACGGTGAGGGCCATTCTCTGTCCGTGTGAATAACCAGCAGGTAGTAAAGAGTGTTTACCTTTCACAGGTGCCTGTCATTTAACACCCCCCCCCCCGCCTCTTCCGCCCTTGCCCTCACCCCCAGGGGCAGGAAAGGGGGGGGTGTTCTTTATAAACAAAACTGGGTCGCCCTGAGGTGGGAAGGAAATGGCTTTTCTGGTCACACAAAGCCTCCGACAGTCCCGGAGGAGGGCATGATTGCACATTACGTTACATTATTGTCAGCTAGCAGACGCTCTTACCCAGAGGGACTTACAGAGGTTACAGTTTTTACATGTTATCCATTTATACAGATGGGTATTTACTGAGGCAATTCTGCTGTAAGTACCTTGCCCAAGGGTACAGCAGTAGTGCCCCAGCGGGAAAATAAAGCCAGCAACCTTTCAGTTACGAGCCCTGCGCCTTTTTGCTGTGCTACCCTGCCGCTTGAGTGTAGAGCTGATGGTGGTTCAGTAATGGGAGTGGGTGGCTGGATCTGCCGGTCCTGTGTCCCAGTGTAACAGAGGCACCCCAGGGCAGCATTTCGGACTGTTGCACCACGTCCCTCTCGCAGCCAAGACCCTGCCAGTAACCCTCTCTCGCTGTTCACAGACACAGTGGTTGCCTGTAGTTACGCTGCACAGTGCCATGGGTTTGGTGATTGGCTGGTTGGGTGGTCTGCATCTGCCAAGCCCGAGGTGTTGCTGTCAAATGTGTCCCTCCTCTGATACCCCCGGAAAACCGCCACCTCTGTGAGTGAGTGAGTTGAGATGGTTAGCTACGCAGCTGAACGCCAGCACCGTGTCAGTGCTGGTGTCTGCAGCGGGCCGCGGGAAGGAGGCGTGGGGACCGCAGGTTGTGGCCGGAGTAGCTGTAGTACAGCATCCAGTCGTCTCGCTCGGTTTCGGGGGCCCGGTGCCTCTCGCTCCCTCCCTCAGTGATTCCAGGTTTTGCTGACAGACTGCTGAGTGCGAAACAGTCTATTCCAGACACTGTATCTGTACTGTATTACCCCTCTCTCAGTGCAGTGTTAATGTACTGTACTGTATTACCTCTCTCTCAGTGCAGTGTTAATGTAGTGTACTGTATTACCCCTCTCTCTCAGTGCAGTGTTAATGCAGTGTACTGTATTACCTCTCTCTCAGTGCAGTGTTAATGTACTGTACTGTATTACCCCTCTCTCTCAGTGCAGTGTTAATGTGCTGTACTGTATTACCCCTCTCTCTCAGTGCAGTGTTAATGTTGTGTATTGTAGTGTGCCGCAGTGTCAGTGTGCCGCAGTGTCAGTGTGCCGCAGTGTCAGTGTGCCGCAGTGTCAGTGTGCCGGTCAATGTAACCGGGCCACTTTATCGCCCCCTGCAGGTACGCTCCGGCCGGTGCGGCGCAGCTTCTATGACCCGACGTCGGCGCCGGGGCAGGGCTGGGTGTGGGAGTGGGAGAACGACGCGGGCTCCTGGACCGCGTACGACACGGAGGTGGGCATCGCCATCCAGGCGGCGCGGGACCGGCAGCAGCCCTGGCTGGACCTGGCGCCGCTCGGCTTCTGCTACCTCATCGACTTCCAGAGCATGACACAGATCAACCGGCAGACGCAGCGGCGGCGGCGCATCCAGCGGCGCTCGGACCTGGCCTACCCGCTGGTGTCGGGCCCGCTGCCCAAATCGCAGGCCTGGGGCGCGGGGGCGGCGGGGGGCTCGGCGGGGGGGCTGCTGGGGGTGGGCGTGTCGGGGGCGAGCTCGGGCGGGAACGGCGGGACGGGCGGGGCGGTGTACCCCGGCGGGACGCTGTCCATGTCCTCCCTCGCCCCGCTGGGTCAGCCCTGCGCCTGCCAGCAATGCGTGCTGGTTCTGAGCGTGAAGACAGGCGCTATGGCGCACACGCTGGGCCGCAAGCCCCCGCCCGTCAAGCCCCCCAGCCCCAAATCCGCCCTGGGGAGCCACGCGGCCTCCTCCGCCAACTCCTACTCCCACACCCTGCCGCACCCCCCGTCCCTGTCCCGCTCCCTGTCGCCCCACAAGGGCCCCCCCAGCTTCGCCCACTCGCTGTCCCTGCTGGGCCCGGCCTCCGCCACGCTGTCGCTGTCCTCCACCCGGCCCCCTCCCCCGCCGCTGCCCCCGCTGCCGCCCCCTCCCCCCCCGCCCCCCCACCAGCACCAGCAGCAGCAGCAGCAGGCTTCGTCCTCGACCACGCCCAGCTCCGGCTCCGCCTCCTGCACCACCTCGGCCCCGCTGGTGCCCACCGCCACCCTCATCACGACGGCCACCTCCTCGTCCTCGTCGTCCTCGCCCGCCGCTCCCGCCGTCCCGGCCCCAAGGGCCTCGGCGGCATCATCGGCCGCCTGCGCTGCGCCCATCCCGCCCCGCGCCAGCCTGGCCGGGCTGAGCCGCCCCGCCCTGCACCGCATCGCCATGGCTCAGTCGCGTGCGCTCATCGCCTCCGGGTGAGCCGCCAAACCCGCCGCCGAACCCGCCCGCCCCGCCCACGGACGCGCGCCTCACTGAGATAATGTATGCACAAGAGCTGACCAATCAGAAGCAGGGTTTTTTTCACCCCTGCTCAATCAGTGCAAAGTGGGCCTCGCGCTTCCTGTAATGGGGCAGCAGTGTTGTGTAGTGGCAAGGAGCACGACTTGTAACTGAAAAGTTGCTTGTTCGAATCCCTGCTGGGGCACTGCTGCTGTACCCTTAGGCAAGGCACTTAACCCAGAATTTCCAGCTATATAAATCGGAAACGTGAAAAATTGTGACCAATGTAAGTCACTCTGGAGAAGAGCGTCTGCTCGATGACAATAATGTAATAATGATAATAACGTAATGGAGCAGTGGGTACATGAGCAGCAGAGCTCAGTGCAGTTAAGGGAGGTCTGTGCATACTTATTTCAGTTGTGCGCACGGTTGGTGCCGGTAGCAGGCGGACTGACACAGGCAGCTACAGTCACTGGCCTCGCAAGCTGTTGCCTGTATTGCTGTTTGTTGGTTTTGCTGCTGCTGCAGTTAGTGATGCTGCTGAGAAAGTGAGCAGCGCTTTTGCAAGGAATTGTTTTTGTTTCTTGTGTCGTTGTTTGCGATTACGTTGTCACTTGTGAGTTTATTGCTTGTGATTGTGTTACTAGTGAGTTCAGTGGGCACCTGTTTTAATGGGATAAGCTCTGAGTGTGTGGTATGTATGTTTTAATGGGATAAGCTCTGAGTGTGTGGTATGTATGTTGTAACGGGATAAGCTCTGAGTGTGTGGTATGTATGTTTTAACGGGATAAGCTCTGAGTGTGTGGTATGTATGTTGTAACGGGATAAGCTCTGAGTGTGTGGTATGTATGTTTTAACGGGATAAGCTCTGAGTGTGTGGTATGTATGTTTTAACGGGATAAGCTCTGAGTGTGTGGTATGTATGTTTTAACAGGATAAGCTTTGGGTGTGGTATGTATGTCTTAACAGGATAAGCTCTGAGTGTGTGGTATGTATGTTTTAACAGGATAAGCTTTGGGTGTGGTATGTATGTTTTAACGGGATAAGCTTTGGGTGTGTGGTACACCTGTTTTTCTGCAGGCTGAGGTTTTGGTGGATTTTTGTGGTTTCTGTTGAATATAGCTGAGAGTGTGGTTTCGTCACTTGACCCTCCCTGCCCTGAACGAGGATTGTTTCACTTAAAAGGAGACAGCAGTGTGACAGAGCGCACGTACTGTAGGGCTGAAATGTCTGGATTAATCCAGCACGTCTCTTTCAGGACCTATTCGAAAGGGACAAACTTTGAACCTACAGAGATGAACTGTGCAGAAGTCCGTGATAAACTCACTTGCACACTCTCTCTCTCTCTCTCTCTCTCACACACACACACACACACACACACACACACACACACACACACACGTTCTTAGTGAAAAACAGAGTTCACTGCGGGTTACTGTGCAGGGTGTTTTGCATGAGACCGGTCTGACTGGATCAGCGATCATGCACACAGCTGTGCTGATGTTCGCACGGCCGTTAGAGGCATGGCGCAGCATGCTGTCCTGTGTTTCTGAGGTCATTTCAGCTCGAGTTTCCAACAGCCATGTTTCTGTGACGGACTCTGCTCTGCCTGCTGAGCTGAACAAAGACAAAAAGCCGGGGACTTGGAGCTGGGGCTTTAGGTGCTCCTCACAGTTAGTGCTGAGACATTCCTGTCGTACCCCAGAGGAAACTGCTGTCCTCCGATCGCGAGACGAAGGTGCAGCTCTGCCAACGAGCTACGAGGCAGGCAGCGTGTGAAAGTAGCTCTGAATGATACTGTCGGCTGAGCAAAGGAAACTAGTGTATGAAGAGTGTTATGTCCAAGCACAATGTGTGTTCTCTGACTGTTCCAGGGAGTGTGTTTGCTCTCTGAGAGCGTTTTCTTTTGACTGGAGCGCGTAGTGTGACGTGTGTTGTGTGGATGTGCATTGCGGAGAGTGTTCTGTAGTTACAGGGTGTGTGAAACTCGGAGAGCGTGTCATGGTGTCGGGGCGTAGAGCCGAGCACATTCCCTGGCCATGCTGCAGAGAGTGCGGAGGAGCTGTGGAGGAGTGTGGGAGTGCGTGAGGCCCTGTGATCGCTCCCAGCCCTAAATCAGCTGCCTCGCCTCTAACTGATCACCGTCTGGGGACAGAAAAGCGTGATTGTGGAGTGGAGGAACGCAGCTCGGAGGGGGGGGGGGGGGGGGTGAAAAAGGGAGGAGAGTTTCGGGAGAAAGAGCTCCGCATCGGAGGGGTCACAGAGGGTCGAGGCAACTCCCTCCACCCCCAACAGCAACCCCCCCCCCCCCCCAATCAAAAACTCGGAATGTGTCCCGTTCTCAGGCCTGGCGTTTCTTGGGGCCTTCTGTGCTCATTGTGTGAGCAGGCCCGGTCTCTACGGCAACCTTTGTCAGGACGCCGAGTCCATATTAGCAACACAATGGCGGCTCCCTGTGGGGACGGTGGAGGAGGGGGGGGGGGGGTGGTTGGGGGCAGGCAAAGACAAAAGTTTCGGAGGGTGGGGGTGTTTGGGGGTGGTGGGGTTAGGGAGGGGGGTGCAGCTATATTGGTATGTGTCTGTGTGCGTGTGTCTTGAGGCGTTTGACGAGGAGGTGTGTCTCTGAGCGAGCTAGCGAGAGTGAGCGAGGGGGTGGGGTGAAGTCAGACTTCCAGGGAAGAGAGAGAGTGTGTTGGAGAGCCAAACGCAGATGCTGTCACAGAGACAGACAAAGGAGAGTCTGGCTCGCACAGGGGTGGGGGGGTGGTGAGGGAGTGGGGCGCAGGCTTCCCGAAAAGCAGGCCGCTGGCAGGGTGTGTGCAGAGACGCTGCAGAGGGAGGCTAACCGTGCTGCCAACGCATTGCTAACCTGTGGCGTGCCTCCCGGTGTGAAACCCTGCCTCGGCCTCACCGTGCAGCTTAAAGCGCCGCTGCGAAGCCGAAGCTTGGCGGTGGGGAGTGAGAGGGGTGGGGTGTTTCTGTGCCGCTGTCCGGGAGCACAGAGGCAGGCAGAGCAGAGCGTACAGACAGAGGGGCACACTCACACAGGGAATGTCAATATTTACATCTTTCGCCAGGCAGCGGGGAGGAATGTGTGTCTTTCATGAGAGAAAGAGTGTGAAAGAAGACATGAGAAAGAGAGGAGGGGGGGCCCACAGGCTGTGAAAGAGGAGTGGGAGGAGAGCCAAGAGAACGAGACAAGAAGGGAAAATTAAAAAGGGTGCCATGAGATGAGGGGACTTTGGGAGGTTGCAACAGGTCTGCCTGCTGTACCTCAAACCGGCCAGCAGAGGGCCTATCATAGCTGAGCCACTGAGTGCTGCCTTTCCCCACTGCGCTCTGACAGACTTCTGTAAGGACACTGCAAGGGTGTCCCGTTTCCACTGTGTCACTGTATATGCCCATAACCAGAAGGTTGCTGGTTTAACTCCCCACCGGAGCACTGGTGTTGTACCCTTGGGCAAGGTACTTACCCCAGAATTGCCTCTGGATATATCAGTCTGAATAAATGTATAAAACCTATGTACGCTGCTCTGGATAAGAGCATCTGCTAAATGGCAGTAATGTAATGTGATGTCGTCACACTGGCGTTCTGCCAGTGGGCTGCGGGTGAGCACGCTCTAGTCGGAAGGGATTTGAAGGGAGAAGTTTAAACCAAACAATAAACTAGAGGGTGTGTGTTTTTGGTTGTCTGACGTTCTACTAAAGAGTGTGTTGTATCGGGGTGTAGTGTAGTGTGTCGCTGGGTGGTGGCCGCAGACTGTGGGGGGTACGCGGGGTGGGTTTTTGGGCGGGTCTGAGGGGGTGTAAATCTGCCATCTGATCGCCATAAGGGGACAGAAGAGTGCGGACAGGGGTGAAAGGGGGAGGGGAGTTTTGTAATTCGGGGGGAACACAGAACACTGTGATCCCCGCGTGAGGGCTACCCCCCCGAACACAGCTGTCCCCCCGGGGGACCGTGGCTCTGAAGCCTCCTCTCTCTGCCTCATCCTTCCTTCCTTCCTGGCTTGTGGTGGTGGAGCTCGGTTTGGGGCGTCTAATTCTCTCTCTGACGGAGCAAGCAGCTCACTCAGAGTAAGCACAGAGTCCTCTCTACAGCCTAGCAGCTGTAATAACCTACACAGGCCTCCTGTGGCTTCCTCTTCCTGTGTGTGTGTGTGTGTGTGTGTGTGTGTGTGTGTGTGTGTGTGTGTGAGAGAATGTGTGCGTGCGTGCGTGTGCGTGCGTGTGCGTGCGTGCGTGTGCGTGCGTGTGTGTGCGCGTGTGTCTGTGTGTGTGTGTCTGTGTGTGTGTTGTTTATGACTCTCACCTCCAGCTCCGTATGTTTGGTGAGCCATTCTGCTTTAGCATGTGAGTGTGTGTATGTGTGTGTGAGTGTGTGACGCAGCGCAGCATCTGTCTCACTGACGCGCTACACGGGTTCACCCTCCGGTCCCCTCCGCCCGTCGCCCCGTTCGGGCTCTGAGCGCCCTTTCCTCTGATGAGATTTCTCTGATTTAATCACGCCGCTAACAGGATCCATTCACTGCACCTGCCTGATGCTCCCAGTCTGTGAGTGGATACGGCCACCTGAGCTCCACATCCAGAGCTCACGCGACTAAACTCCGATTCATTCCAGAGTCTGGCGCACACAGGGCATTTTTCTGATTTGGTAGAGCATGTGTGTGTGTGCGTGTGTGTGCGTGCGTGCGTGTGCGTGTCTGTGTCTGTCTGTGTGTGAGACAGAGAGAGAGAGAGAGAGTGATGTGTGTGTGTGTGTGTGTGTGGGAGAATGATAGTGTTTGTGTGTGTATCTGCGTGTGCGCAGATCTGTGTGTGTGTGTGTGTGTGTGTGTGTGTGTGTGTGTGTGTGTCAGTAGGACAGATGGGCAGTGTGTTAATGCTGATAGATTAGCAGGGATCAAACGTGACTAAACATTCTCACAGTGCAGGCTGTGTCCCTGCTGGCCTCTCGGACTCTCACACTCCCAGCACAGCACTGCACAATGTGTCATTATCCGCAAACCGCATAATATATATCAGTGTCACACGCTGAGCTGTGAGGCCGGGAAGCAGCTCAGCCCCGCCCCCTTTCCCCTCCCCTCCGGGACCCTGTCTGTCCGGGGGCGGAGTCTCTTCCTCTGCAGGGTTCATCCTCATATCTGCACTGCTGAATAATGATTTATTCTCATTACATGTCTTACCATCCCACCCCCTTCAGATCAGTGCCAAATTTTGGCCTAACCGTTCAGAATTGGAGTTTCCATATAACTCCAGCATATTTAATAATCCAGTGATGACAACAACATAAGTGCTGAACAGCTGAAAATGAAAAATGTAAGGCGGTTTAACACTTATTTATGGATACTTTACGATGTCAGTGTTTCCTGGTGTGATCTCTTGGCTTTCGACCAGTCAGGGAAGGTTTATCGAAGTGCTGCCATCTACTGGCCACTAGTGCAGTGCATCACTTCGATTTCCTTACCGCTCAGTAATGTGAGAAAATGGGAGGAAGCTTGTTGTCGTTTTCAGAATGTTTATCATGCATCTCACATTTTCACATGATTATGTGCGCTCAGTCCTCCCCTCCTCTTTCTAGTGACAACATTTCCAGCTTTCAGTCTGGAAGTGTGATTTTTAATTGGGCCTTTAGCGATGGGCTTGAACTTTCTCTGTTGACATAATTTTTTTATCTAAATTCAGTTTGTTTTCTCATATTGGTACGAGAAACATGTATTTATGCTGCCAAAGTATGCAGTGGAACAAGATATCAGGCTGGGACGACTACTGTCAACAATTTAGAAGTTTTATTGAAAGTGGAATAAAATTTGATAAAGTTGAATGGTTAATTTTACTGAGAAAGTGTTACTTTGCGTGTATGGCTATGGTTTTCCGGTTGAGAGTGAAGTGCTGGCAGGTTTTCAGTGAGCAGCTGTAAGGTGAGGGTGGTGAGTGCGAACTGCATGCGCTCGCACAGATTACACACTCGCACAAGGCGATTGCACATCCCGCACGCCCAAGCGCACTCTCACACCTGCTGCTCTTAACCCAAAGCTGATTAGCGTTGCTCAAAGCTCGTTAAGGCAAAGCGCTCCGGGAAGGAGAGCTCGTGACCACGGCAACCGCACCTGCTGTGTACCAGGGCCTGGCGGTCTGTGAATCCGAACTGTGGCCTCTCCGTCTTTGCCTCCTGCTTTCACCCGGGCGATACTCCACTGTACGAAAACCTCCGCTCCGTTTCCATGACAGCCTGTTTACCGCCAGTGAAACCACAGGGTGCTTGGCGCTCAATATAGATGTGCAGTGTTTTTTTTTTTTTCTTATCTTTTCTTTGCTAAATGAATCTATTACTCCTGACCTGCATCCGTACCTTTCCACGAGAAGCGGGCTCCATCTATGACGTGATAAAGGGGTGCTCGACATTCTGTGTGGGAAGAGTGCTCCAGTCGGTGTTCCACCAAGAGACCCACTGAAACTCTTAGAGCCACCATAGTAAAAAGTCAGAAAGGGCATTACGAATAAATATTCATTCTTTCAGAAGCCAGCATTATTATTCTTCTTTATTGTCATTATTAAGGTAATGATGTAAAATAATTCTACATTCTGAATGGTCATGTTTGCCAGATTGAGGGAAGCACACCGCACCACGTGAGATTGCTGTGCTGAGTTCGGATCCTCGCTTCTGCTGGTGCAAATGCTCACACACTCACACACCCCAGTGTGTGTGTGTGTGTGTCTGTGTGTGTGTGTCTGTGTGTGTGTGTCTGTGTGTGTGTGTGTGTGTGTGTGTGTCTGTGTGTGTGTGTGTTTGTGTGTATATGTCTGTGTGTGTGTGTGTGTGTGTGTGTGTGTGTGTGTGTGTGCGTGTGTGTGTCTGTGTGTGTGTTTGTGTGTATATGTCTGTGTCTGTGTGTGTGTGTTTGTGTGTATATGTCTGTGTCTGTGTGTGTATATGTCTGTGTCTGTGTGTGTGTATGTGTGTATGTGTGTGTGTGTGTGTGTGTGTGTGTGTGTGTGTGTGTGTGTGCGTGTGTGTGTGTGTGTGTGCATGTATGTGTGTATGAATGATCAGCTGTGGCTGTGACGCACAGGTAATCACCCCCAGGTGTGGCGTGTCACTGTGTGAGGTCAGCGAGCAGATGGAAGCTGGTGGATTAGCTCAATAAGAGAGGAGGAAGGAGGCTGGAGCCGAGAGGGAGACGGAGACCAAGCGCAGGAGGAACTCTGCTGAAGGAGGGACAGACGGGAGCCATAGATCGTATCTCTCCAGTTTGGAGATTCATCAGTTTTTTCCTGCCTTGTTGCAGAGACGGAAATCGATTCTGTTGAGAATTGATTTGAACTTTGTACATTTGTATGTAATTAATTTGTTGAGCGAAGCCGTGTGAAGGATGACAGTTCTGAAGGTTTCTCAGTGAGTATCCATGGAGGACCAAGGATCTGTGTGGGCATAGATGCTTGGCCGTGTTTTCTGTGTGTGTGTGTGTGTGTGTGTGTGTGTGTGTGTGTGTGAGAGAGAGAGACCAGGTTATGCAGTTAATTTGTGGAGCAGAGTATGCATGACTGTGCTGTTGTGTGCTGTGTTTTGTGGCTGTCCGAGAGGTGCCTGGAGATGCAGGCGTGTGTGACTGACGCATTTCTCTGCCCTGTGTTTCAGAGTTCCCACTGTACCAGTGAAGAACCTCAATGGCTCCAGTCCTGTTCACCCTGCCCTGGCCGGTAAGAGTAACACACACACACACATATATATATATACAGCCGCGCACGCGCGCGCGCACACACACACACACACACACACACACGTACATACATATATTGCACCTGAGCTCACTGGTCAAGCCTGGGATCCACATTCTGCGTAGTTCAGCGTGTGTGCACACGTCTGTGTGTTTACAGGGTCTCACTGTCGCCCCCTGTCTCTCACACGCAGGTATTACAGGTATCCTGATGAGCGCTGCGGGACTCCCCGTCTGTCTGACCCGGCCCCCTAAGCTGGTACTGCATCCGCCCCCCGTCAGCAAGAGCGACATCAAGCCCATCCCTGGCCTGGGACACTGCTGCCGCAAGACCACCAAGAAGCAGGCGCGCAAAGGTGGGCCGCAGAGTCACACACTTACAGCGCAGCGTCACACACTTACTGCGCAGAGTCACACACTTACAGCGCAGAGTCACACACACGCTCCAGTGTCACATATATGGACAGTAACACTCATGTACACTTTAACACTTTGTATACTCTAGTATTCTTATGTACGCAGTAAAATTCTTGTTTATACTTTAACACCGCTGTATACTCTGTAACAGTCATATACACCATGTTACTCAGTACGTTTCAGAGCTCTTACACAGTTTTCAGGCATCTGCTCTGCCTTCGAAGAAACAAGCTGAATGAGTTATAACCCTAACCCTTATATTTTACCTCTTGCAGGTAAAACTCCGGAGGAGGTGGTGAAGAAGTACCTGCAGAAGGTTCGGAACCCTCCTGAGGAGGTGAGCCGCACCCGTTTCTCTCTCTACGTCCAGCGGCAGGTTCGGACTGGCATTTCAGATGCCACGCGGGGAGGGCTCGGAGAGCAACGAAAGGACAAAGCAGTGTTCCTTCTATATGTAACAATCATATTTCAGAAAGGAATAACCCAGGGAAATAGAATAACCTGGGGAAGAGATTGGGGGATACATCTTATTTTAACAGTACCTAAATACAACGGGGCAGTGCTAAAAAACATGAGTTTATCGCTTCAGACAAATGAGCTTTCCTTTGCATGTTTGATTCTGGTGTAAGTGCAAGGCTTGTCTGTGTGGTAACTGCAGTCCTAGGACTGAGCTGTGTGTGTGGTGGTGCTCGGTCTGTGTTTAGAGTAACGCGTAACGCCCCCCCCCCCCCCCCCCCCCCCCCAGGACTGCACTATCTGCATGGAGCCCCTGGGGGGGCCGTCGGGGTACAAGGGCCCAGGGGTGGGCAGCGTGTCGCGGGGGGAGTCGGTGGGCCGCCTGGCCACCTGCGGACACCAGTACCACCTGCAGTGCCTGGTCGCCATGTACAACAACGGCAACAAGGACGGCAGCCTGCAGTGCCCCACCTGCAAGACCATCTACGGGGTGAAGACGGGCAACCAGCCCCCCGGCAAGATGGAGTACCACGTCATCCCCCACTCTCTGCCCGGCCACCCTGACTGCAGGACCATCCGCATCATCTACAACATCCCGCCCGGCATCCAGGTAACACACAAACACATGCACACACACACAGAGACCACACACATGCACACATACACACATGCACACATACACACAAGCACACACGCACACGCACACACACATACACACACACTCACTCACTCACTCAGACATCATACAAATGCATGTGCACACACTCACTAACACACACATACACACAAACACACACACACACACACACACAGACCAACAGACAGAGTGCTAAAAGGTACTGCTGTACTCTCCGTGTGCCTGGGTGTGAGGATGTGATGACACCTAGTGGCCATTCCAGGACATGGCATGCATCCGGCAGTAGTATGACTGTCAGGCGGAAAAGGGAATGAAAAACTAATGAAACAATCTCTGCCTCTTTCCCCGTTCTTCCTCTCAGGGCCCAGAGCATCCCAACCCCGGGAAACCCTTCACAGCCAGAGGGTTTCCACGACACTGCTATCTCCCAGACAGCGAGAAAGGACGCAAGGTACCGCTCTCCCTTCTGTGTGTGTGTGTGTGTGTGTGGTGTGTGTGGTGTGTGTGTAGTGGGTCACTGTGTGTGTGTGTGTGAGTGTGTGTGAGTGTGTGTGAGTGTGTGTGGTGTGTGTGTGAGTGTGTGTGTGGTGTGTGTGTGGTGTGTGTGTAGTGGGTCACTGTGTGTGTGTGAGTGTGTGTGAGTGTGTGTGAGTGTGTGTGGTGTGTGTGGTGTGTGTGTAGTGGGTCACTGTGTGTGTGTGGTGTGTGTGTGGTGTATGTGTAGTGGGTGACTGTGTGGTGTGTGTGTGTGTGTGTGTGCGCGCGTGTGTGCGTGTGTGCGTGCGTGCGTGCGTGCGTGCGTGCGTGTGTGCGTGTGTGTGTGTGTGTGTGTGTGTGTCAGTGAGCATGTGCAAGCATGCATGTGTTCCTAAGCGTGGCCCGTGCACAAGTGCATACATGTATTTATACCATGCCTGCGATAATCGTGTTTCAGAGTGTACAGATTTGTGGCTATCATTATTAATATTTATAATAAGTGGGTGTTAAATGAAAATAATGTAATAATGTAATAAGCAGATGCTCTCATCCAGAGTGACTTGCATACAGTAGGTTACAATTTTTGTCCATTTATACAGCTGGGTTAAGCACCTTGCCCAAGGGTAGAGCAGCAGCGCCCCAGAGGGGATCAGACCAGCAATATTTTGGTTACGATCCCCTGACCACTGTGCCACAATGCTGTTTATAGAGAATTACAGAGAAGCTTTACAGCTGGGTCTTCACACGAGATCAGAATAGCGTTGGCTGAAGAAATGGTGAAAAGATAGCGAAGCTGCCGTTGAGGTGAAGCGGAGCATGACTGGGGTGACGGAGGTGACAGGCATGACGGGTGTGACGGGCGTGGCAGGGGTGGGGGTGACTGAGGTGACAGGCGTGACAGGTGTGAGGGGCGTGACAGGGGTGCGGAGATGTGACGGGCGTGGCAGGGGTGATGGGTGTGGGGGTGTGTGTTTAATCACGGGGCGCCCCTCCTCCTGCAGGTGCTGCGGCTGCTGCTGGTGGCCTGGGACCGCAGGCTGGTCTTCTCAGTGGGCACCTCCAGCACCACAGGCGAGTCCGACACCGTCATCTGGAACGAGGTGCACCACAAGACCGAGTTTGGCTCCAACCTGACGGGCCACGGCTACCCGGACCCGGGACACCTGGACAACGTGCTAGAGGAGCTGAGGGCCCAGGGGATCACCGAGGAGGACAGCCTTCAGCGTGACTGAGGGGCCTGGGGGGGCCGGGGGGGGGTGAACTGAAGGGGGGTCCCAGCGGGCAGGGGAACGGACACTTCAGCTACTGATTTGGGAGTCAGGATATGGACTCTACCACTGCTGAAGGGGGAAGTGGATTCTACCACTGAGGTAGAGAAAAGGGGACCCCCCCCAAAAAAAAAACAGAATAAAAGAGTGAATTTGTGTGAGAGCACACAAATTGGGGGGTTGGGGGGGGGGGGTAGGGCAGAGGGGGTTTAGAGCTGCTACTGTTGAAGGTGAGTTGACAATAGTTTAAACTCAGCATCATCTCCAGCAAAAATGCAAGAGACTCAAGAGACTTAACACTAAGGTACTTAGCCAGCAAAACTGCACTGAGAGACATGGTAGTACTGCAGGTACTAAACACTACAAGGAAAACGAGTTTGAATGGGTACTAGCATTAACACTATCAATACATTAACAATGCACTGAGAGAGAGGAGGCAGAGGCAAGACAGAGAGAGAGGGAAGAGAGAAAGAGGAGAGACAGGGGAGAAAGAGAGGGGAGAAAGAGAGGGGGGAGAGAGTTGATGGGGAGGGGGAAGGGATGAAGAGAGTGGGAAAAGAGAGAGAGACAGAAGAAGGAATAAAGAGGGTGAATGAGTGGAGTAGAAAGTAGGAAAGGGGAGACTTTAGCTTTACGGTACATTTCCACTGAGCCAGAGAGAGAGAGAGAGACTGTGACTACAGTACAAGGACCAAACTGCTTGCTTATAATTCTGGTGAAGTAGCTAGCAAAAGCCCAGCAAATACTGTGTGTGTGTGCACGCCTTTTTTTTTTTTTTTTTTTTTAAACTCCCCCTAGTGATTTCCCACGGTAGGTACATTCCGGTTCATGATTGATGTTTTAATCACCATGACTTTAAAAAAAAAAAAAAACAAAAACATTTCAGTTTATGAACGGTTCAGTTACATTTTCATCATTTTAATATGACTTCACAAGCTACATTTTACTTTGTTTACCTTTGTTTCTGAAACGCCTTCTTAGTCTGTGCTGTATGTTTGTGGCTGCATGGTGGTAAGCTGCTTCACTGTGAGTGGTCGTTTCTCCAGCCAGGGGACTGTTACAGTGAACTGTATGACAGTAAGAAGCAGTCCTTAACACGTATGAACTTGGGAGTTTCAAATTTCCGCACGAGAAAAATGACATATATTCCTTTGTAATGTTAAGAGGTTATTATTTTGCTTTTTTGTTCAGTTTGTATGTTTATTTCGTCAAACAGTGGAGGGTGAGAAAGCACCTGTCTGAAAATGTGTCCTGTGTCTTTCTGTCGGTGTGAGTGCTGCAAACGTTTACCTGTATATAGGAGGTCTGAGCCCGTTTCCCCGCTAACCGCGCGGGCAGTTTGTTTGTGGTGAAGGAACAGGAAGAATGGACATGCAGGAGGGGTTTAGATTGGACAGAGTGCCAGGGGTGCGAGGAGATGGTTTGATTGGCTGGCCGTGTGGACCGGGCCAACAGTCATAGGCCATCATTTCACGCGGTTGCATGTGCTGTTCTGGGTCTGGACATGTGAGGAATGGCTGAGGAGCCTGCGCAGGAGACGAGCGGGAGTCCTGTCTGGCCGAATCGGGGCATAGCAGAGCACCCGTGCTGTTAGAGTACTATCAGCTGTGATGCGTGTTTCTGGAGTGGCCTCCCCAGCAGTCTGTCTGCAGGGGGGAACCGATCTGCGCCCCCCCCCTGCAGGGGGGAACCGATCTGCGCCCCCCCACCCCCCCACCCCCCTGGCCGTTTGTTCAGTCTCTGTGTTGGGTCGATGAATGACCTGTTTATGAAGACATGCTATTAACAATGTGTGTGTATGTGTGCGTGCGTGTGGGCGCGTGCGTGTGTGCGTGTACATATGTGCATTTGTGGTTGATATGTATATGTGTATGTACACCGGTTTTCATAAAAACTGTGTTTTTGAGCTGCAAGTAGCCGAGCTATTCTCTCGGTGTGTGTGTCTTTCTTTGTTTTTTTTTTATATATATATATGTATAGCGTCTACACTTTTTAAATTCACTTTTCATTTGTTTTTCCCTATCCTAGGTAGTGTTGTTAAGTTCTTTTTAGGGGTCCAAGCACATAGTGCTGGAACCCTGTTGTGTTTTTTTCGATTTTTATTTTTATTTTTTATTATTGTTTCGATCACGCAGTAGTTGTTGCTCTATATAATTTTGTACATATACTTTCTTTTGTCTAACTTTCATCCCATTCTTAGTATGTTTATTTCTGCTCAGATGATAGAGATGACTGTCCTCCCCATTGTTTTTGTAATGTGTACAGGACTTCTGTATGTATGTATGTGTGTCTTTTCTTTGTGAAAAGGACTCTGCAAATAGACTCTTAGGGTGGTGTAAGGTACTTTGGTACATTCCTATACCCTCCTCTTCTCCACCTCCAAGAGAAAGAACCTGTTCTACATCTTTAGTTAACGTGTGTAAAACAGTGGCCAAATGGTATTCATTTCTTAAAGTTTGTTTTAATTTTTTTATGGTGGGGGTGGGGGGGTGGGGTGGAGCATAGTGTTTGGGTGAAAAGGGAGGGGTTTTTTGTTGAGGGGAGTGGGGGTGCAAGCGTCAATTTACAAAGAAATAAAATATATTAAAAGGACTTGTACATAAAGGCATTGCTGAAATATGAAATGAACGATGAATAAATGAGAAAATTAAAAGCTGAAGTCGCTGTGTGTTTGTGCCTGCCTTCTTCCAGTCATAACCCTACAGTCCATTTCAGTGGCTTCCAGTCTTAATCCTACAGTCCATTTCAGTGGCTTCCAGTCATAACCCTACAGTCCATTTCAGTGGCTTCCAGTCTTAACCCTACAGTCCATTTCAGTGGCTTCCAGTCTTAACCCTACAGTCCATTTCAGTGGCTTCCAGTCTTAATCCTACAGTCCATTTCAGTGGCTTCCAGTCATAACCCTACAGTCCATTTCAGTGGCTTCCAATCTTAATCCTACAGTCCATTTCAGTGGCTTCCAGTCATAACCCTACAGTCCATTTCAGTGGCTTCCAGTCTTAATCCTACAGTCCATTTCAGTGGCTTCCAGTCTTAACCCTACAGTCCATTTCAGTGGCTTCCAGTCTTAATCCTACAGTCCATTTCAGTGGCTTCCATTCCTAATCCTACAGTCCATTTCAGTGGCTTCCAGTCTTAATCCTACAGTCCATTTCAGTGGCTTCCAGTCATAACCCTACAGTCCATTTCAGTGGCTTCCAGTCTTAATCCTACAGTCCATTTCAGTGGCCTCCAGTCTTAATCCTACAGTCCATTTCAGTGGCCTCCAGTCATAACCCTACAGTCCATTTCAGTGGCTTCCAGTCCTAATCCTACAGTCCATTTCAGTGGCTTCCAGTTATAATTATATAGCTCTGTCTCCACACCTGGGATCCAGGTCTCCCCAGACTCATTTTGAAAATTTTAAAATACTTTCATAGTCACAGAAAGTGATTTAGACCCCCTCTTTCCAGCACATAGGTGTTTGCCACTAAACATGTTTACTCGCTGCATACGTGAAGAGCCGGACAGCACCCGTTACTTAAATGACAGATTTTCATCATATTCCAGAACGGTAAACTTGAGTTCTGGTAAAACCACACAAACATTTGGGCATGTTTATGCAGACAGGATTGCGAATTCCTCTGCTATTCAAAGCTACATTGCTGCCAACTTCGCCCAAATCCCGATTAAGATTTTATAAAACGGAACACCTTCTGAACTATTCATCCACATAGTTCGTGCGCCAGCCGGGAATCGAACCCGGGTCGCAAGAATGGGAATCTTGCATGATACCACTACACCACTGGCGCATGTGCGAAATAATGCGATAAAATGAATGCTAGTGTATTGATAATTGATCGATTACTACAAGTAGGAGTAAAGACCTGGTATTACGGTGGTATTACGAAGGTCTGAAAGTAAGTTTATCAATGAGACAATATATCGCAGGACTTTGCTCAATCATGACATATCATACGGACGACATATTCGCACTGGGGTGTACATTATATTCCTGTGCAAGGTTTTCACAATTTAAATAATATCAGGCAAACTTTACACTTGGGATGTAGTAGGCGATTTTGGGGAATGCATTTGGACTCGTACGTACACCCACAAACCGCTTACTACAGCCTGTCTTTAAACTTGTACCTTCAAACGCTTTTCACGGAACTGCCAACCGCATTGGCTTTTATCTGACGCTCCGTGGCGTACTTGGCTTGTGGGAAACGCTACCGTTACCGACGCATGTTTGTTGTTGTTGTTGTACTTTTTAGCGAGGAACTTACTCTGAATACTTTAAGTGAAACATCCATGTGTATAAAAGCATTATTATTTCGGATACGGGATCTATTGAGCTCTAATAGGAGATGCTAGTCAGAGTTGTGAAACACGATGTCTCATTCCACAAAAGTATGCATTCTTTATCCACCCAAAGCTACACTGCGTTATTTTTACTGTCACGTTATTCGAGTGTTTTTTTTCCCACCATGTAAACATTCGAAAAATACTGTAAAGGTATTATTATTTTTTTTTGTTTGTTTGTTTTTTACTGTGTTTATTTAGCCCTGATTATTTGCTTGTCTGTCCATTTAAATTGTATTGATGGATTGATCATATATTTATTCAAACACTTTAATCATATCCGCTCATTTCTATATTCAGTTTTTAATTCTGGCAGGTTCTCTCGTGCTACTGTCTGGATGAAATGGATTACAGAAAGTCGGTTCACCTGGGCGTGTGAGGATACAGCTCTAAATTCTTATTAAAATAGAATTCCCTCGTTATTTGTCAGTCAGAACCGGTTTTTCAAGACTAGGAGGGTTCATGTTAACAAAAAAGGTGACCCTTTGCACGGAGCATGCTACAGTTCCCACTGAATCGGTGCTGCTATACGCAATTACACCATTTGGATTATTAAAATGATTGATAGCCTAAATATTACGTAAAACAGGACTACACAGCACCATATTCAAATGTGTCTTTGTCCAATTGTAACATAATACTTTAAAGCACAAACCCTTTTTGAAGGACGACACTTTATTTTAATAAGTGCAAAATAGTGAGTATTATATATGAAATACTGTATAGTAAAGTATAATACAGAGCATATGTAAAATAATATACATATTAATAACAGATATCAATTTTAAATTTTAGGCCTACTCTGCCTCACTTTGTGTTGAACTCTGCGTCTTTTGTAAGTCGCTTTGAATAAAAGCGTCTGTCAAATGAATAAATGTAAATGTAAACGCAAACCAAGTGACTGATGTGGCCTTTATATTTCCAAATATTGTTCAGGAAACTATGAGTTTTTGACGAAAAAAAAAACTAGACAATCTAAAATGGTTTAAGTCTCCGTTCGGGCTCCGCACCTTTCAGCCCGCATACAGCTTTGAGGATTAATAAAAACGTAATTGGTGAACAGGATGGTTAACTCACTGATCGAAATCGTTTTAAATTGCAGCAAGATAAACTGTGAAGTCAAAGACCTTAAGTGATTTTTTTTCAAAGCCAGACAACAACGGGATTAAATTTAATGGGAAAAGGTGTAATTGGCCAGATGGCAAAAGATTTATTTTAACAAAACGTATGCTAAAAGGCAATATAGTTTACTTATTACAGGCATAATGCGTTTTATGGTTTTATCAGACCAAAAACAACAATATGTCTGTTAATCGAATAACCTCGAAATTAGCTTTCTTTATTTAAGCAGGGCTACTGAAAGATATTTCCGTTGATTTTGCCCTAATTTGTCCAGTCATCAGTGATAACCGCTCTGAACCCTCTCATCCTATCAGCATTGGGTTTCTTCACGCAAACTGCAGATCAACTGACGTGTTTCAGGAGGCGCCTCTTGTCCTTCGATTCATTTCTGTTTGTCGCTTAGGTGTTTTGCGTCTGTCCGCTTTCTCCTAATCTATTTTCAGCATCTTGAGCTGCTTGAAATTATTTCACCTATTACTGGAGGTGTGTTTTTGTACCGTGACTTCACCTCTCTTGCGTTAAAAGGAGTGACGCAGTTATCATGAAACTGTCTTTACGCAACATGGTTCATAACGTATCCGTTCAACTTGACGATGGCTTTGAAACTTCAGTCCCAGAATCGCCACAATCAACAGCGAATTTCACATTTTATGTTTCGATGCGTTCAATAATTGCATGCGGCAAAATTGGCATTATTATTATTATTATTATTATTGTTGTTGTTGTTATTATTATTATTATCATTAATAATAATAATAATAATAATAATAATAATAATAATAATATTTACTTCAGACATATAAGACTACATCTCGTGGCAGGGAACAATGGCTCAACAATGATTCACAGCGTTGTGTGTTCGACCGGACACTGAAGTATTATTTAGGCTTCTACTGCAGGCGAGGCCTAAATAATACATTTGATTTTGCTATTTGGTTGGCTGATTTAGACTAATAAACATACCGTCTGTGCATAGTTAGTATTGTATCTCTGCATTTGGGTGCGCCTGTAAGAGAAGGTGTGACAGCTCGCGACATTCTTCCTGTCTGTTCTATTCATCTCTTCACGCCGCCTTAACTTTAATCCTCAGTAAAATCAAATAAATGTGTTCAATACATGTTTTGTCATCGTTAAGATTAACGATTTTATAAATTGGCACCATCGCCAGACAACTATGCTAGACTTGGATCATAGTGCCGACTTCTATGCCCGCACTTTTTCTTTTTTTTTTTACCTTTGTGCTGCTGCTTACTTTGATTAATTAAATCTCGTCGTTTGACTAGTTGCATTATCGTTGATGTGTATAATTGCAAACTCATAATATCTAGAATATAGAATTGATACTACATTGCTGGTGTTTCCTCCAGCCTATGATTATACCATTTGCTCACAACTGCGACATGAATTCAGATGTAGGCCTATTGCAACGTACTGCTGTGCGTGCATTCACTATTTTTAAATTCTTGCTTATGTCAAAGATACATTAACAGGCAAACCGGTTCAACATTCTAGCTGCGGGGTAAGGCTAGGGTGTGGACGATGTTCTTTGAAATAGGTCTAATAATAATAACAGGGTACATTCTATTTCTTTATGAAATGTTTCGTTTGGTTTGTTCCATAAGTAAATCTTTATAAAAGTCAGCTGCACGTTTTGATCAAATTCTATCTTTGGAAATTAATGCAGTGTTAGTAATGAGTCATGGCTGTGACGTATTTGTAGTTATGTATATTCGTCTCACACTTTTGTCACTCCAGACAGGTTCCGACAAATTTCAGGGCAACCTGCTGAAACCGGCTGTAAACAGCGGGTGTTGTTAAGTCTCGCAGCTTAGTCATGGCACAAGGACCAAGTGAACTCAAGAGAGGTATGTTCTTGCGCGACATGTAACCTCTGAACCCCGACCAGACGTGTGCCTAAAAATTAACGACCGAATGAAAATAAAAGTTGCATTTAATGCATGCATTTAAAAGTTCTATAATTTAGACTAAAATAAACCAGGCTTTAAACTTTGTGATTAATGCATTTTCTTTTTCATCGTTCTTTGAGATAATGTTCAAAATTACATGGAAGATGGCTGCAGAAAGGCTCAATCCACGAGGCATTTGTCTAACACTGAGATAGTGAATGAAACTGGCCATATCATCACCTGACGATGACCGGGAGCCACAGCGGGGAAACACATTGGCTTTGTTCTGCTGGGGAATCGCAGTGAGAAGATGGGTCAGGGTTTCCTCTCTCGCCACTTTCAGGCGTCCCGTGATTTGTCGGGCACTTCTGGTTGCGCGGATAATGTCAGTGGAAATGGTGGCATAGCGCCTGCTCTCCCCTTGGTGCGCGGTTCACTGCGGGGCACCATGTCCCTTGCAGTGTGGAAAGAGCTATTGTCTGTGTACGAGTGTACTCGTGCACAAATACAGAGGCTGACTAATCCAGGCAGGGAATAAAGCATGTGGGGGGGGGGGGGGGGGCGTCAAAAAATACACAGACAGAAGACCGGCAAAGGGTTGAAAGAAGCGCACGTCCAAACCGGAAGCCGTTTAAGATAATTCCACTCGCTGTGGTAATCATATTTCTCCCACTGACCCTCCCCCCTATTGACTGGCTACAATGAGCATTTGTAAAATATCTTACCGATAAACGGGCCACCAAAATTCTGTCCCGTCAAAACTGACTCTGTGTATATATTTCATTTATACACCCGAATTAGTTCTTGGGGAGCATTAAAATTTTAATACAAGGAAATCCAACTGTATTACTTCAGCTTAGTTTCCTGATTGAAATGTAGAGCATAGCTGTGACATGCAAGAACACAAATGGTCCAACGATGAGACTGAATACAGGCCATGTTGTCACTCAACCGAGAGTGAAAAGCAGGTGCAGCAGACGGACTCAGTCACACAATGGCCCTGCAGAAACACCTGCCCACCCGGAACATCAAGACTGTGCAAGTCTATGCTTTTTAACATGACAAAGTCCCTAGATATCATATCTGGAATATGATTCTGCAGTTTTGCCTTAAAAAAGACTTGACCAGAAGCTATTAGTTAAAGCTACTGGCATAACAAAGCTTGCAACACATGTTGCTACATAGAGTCACTTAAAATAATATATTTCTAATCAAGATATTCTGACTTTTAATTCTAGGTTTGATCAACAGATTAGCATTTATTAGTGAGATCATCTGTGTACCTTATTTTAAATCTATGCTGATATGATACTGATTCAGGTTTCAAATACAACCAATTTTAAACATGAATTCAGCTTTAGTATATAACCTTGATTAAATTTTGTTTCAACAGCATTTTGCCTGAACTACTGCAATCTATTATGATTTCACACGCAGTGTTTTTGGACCGGTTTACAACTGAGAAAGTTACTGCACTAAGTAACTTTCTTAGTTTTTAACTGAGAAAGTTACTGCACTTTAGTGAATGGCGCAAAACATGGGAATGAAAAAAAAATTTAGAATAGGGGTTTAGCTGAATCCTTGTTAGCTGGTGATATGCATTTTACAAAGCTTTTACCTATAACCGCATGCGTGGAACAAATATGTCCTTTCATCCAACAGTGAAGGGGGAGACAGCCGTCTGACAGGAGGGACTGAATTTAATTCAGAATGTACTCACTGGATCAGTGGATCAGTTTTGAACATATTCACAAGTGTGTTACTATTACTTATTTAATTACGCAACTTTGCATATTAAGATGTCTTGAATAAATGGCACCTTGTTGATTGCTGCAACTACACGATTCAGGCTTTAAAATGGCATATAGCGTCACAGGTTGACTCACCTGACTCTTGATTGAAAGAGCGAATTCTACAGTACCTACGTTTTACCGGCAGGGGCACTAAAAGAAGAGAAAGCCAGCGGCCAGCCAGTAGTGTTTTTTTCCCAGTTCACACATGTAGTACCACATTAAGTTATTTGTTGGTGTTTGTTTGCTTGTTGTTGTTTTATTTAAGGTTTTCACAGGGCCGTCAGCGTTAGCGCGTTAACGCATGCGATTGATTTCAAATGGATTGCGCGTTGAACATGAATTACGTGATTAAGTAATTACTTGATTTAAAAAATAAATTAATTAAACTGTATTTTATAGTGTCCGTCTAATGGAGTTTCGGTATTACTGAATTACATCGAGATTCAATTACCTTACTGACGCGCTAAAATTCTGAGGTTAATAGTCAAAGTGCTATTGACAAATGCCAACAGTTTCGTCTTGCCTATGAATCAAACTCGGCCTGACTGTCTGCAGCCATTGCTGGGTCAAGTGGGTCGCAGATGACTGTAGGCCCCTCAGCTCTGTGAAAGACCTCTATCTGAGGGATGTTCCTACATTATTTTGTTTAAGCAAGTGCCTCACTTTTTAGAATTAGATTCAACTTTTTATTTGACTTCCGATCCACGCATTCTGTTAGATTTGCACTTAATCTTAATGGTACTTAAAAATAGCATTCGAATGTATATGGAAATAGAAGTCGGGATTTTTTTTAGATCCAATAGGTTTTAAACTACAGTAGCTTTTAGGGCATGTTTTAACTTAAAAACCACAAGGTTACCCAACGCTAGTCATCTGATCACCTGATCTAGGTGGTTGAACTAGTTCATGCTGAACTGAAGCCACAGGGGGCACCCATCAGAAATCGGGAGAGAAATTTTTATCGGCCTATTGCCAGACGACGCAGATATATCTCTCTACCTGTAATTCTAACATGTGGTGAAAATTGCGATTAATCGTGATTAATTATTGGAACTGCGTGGTTGATAGAGATTAATTTTTAATCGCTCACCATTCCTGATTTTGGTGTGGTGGAGAGCAGGCAAGACACCTGACAATATTTACATACATCTTAACTAAGACCCTACCACTGCAAAGCTTGTCACAGTTAAAGCGAATGCTGTGTAACATTCTTTTAGAAACGTGCAGCCTGGTGTTCGATGCTCCAGTCTGCAGTGATTAAGGAGAAGACTATATTGATAGTCGTACATTATGTATTTTGTTCTTCCCTGTAGTTATAGTAACGAGCTGTGACGCCGTATGTGCCAGTCTACCAAGTGAAGAATTGTCTTATATTTCAGGATAGAAATCCTGGAATATAAGATAATTTTTTTCACGTTCTCTCTTATTCTGTCTTCGGAATGATAAATCTAATATTGAATCTATATTGAATCTGAATCTGTTCAATCTAATATTGAACAGTGCTTGTAGGAAAATCTAAAAGCTGGGCTTTTTGGTGTATTTTTAAATTACAATGATATGAAATATCAGAAGAACATTTATACTGTTAACTGTGTTTCCTAAAATCGAACCATGTCATGATTACATTTTCTGCAACATATTTGTATTTAATTACTAATAATAATTTAACAAAAATGTATTTTCTGCAACGGCCAGTGACCCCTGCAGTTTAAATAAATAATTGAATAACATGTATACCAAAGGCCTGATAATTATAACATAATAATAATATAATGACAATTTGATAATAACGTGATAAATCAAATTGTGAAAGCAAAATTCTGACTCCAAAGCAATATTTGTCCGGGACATAATCTATAAGACATGGAAACATTTAGACGACCATGTTTAAAATCAATAAGAACCTGACATCACATATCTATACGCTCTGCTATGTGAGAGTGTGACACAAAATTATGGTTGTGTGAGCATATTTCCGCGATGTTTCCATTGCTGATTTGTAGAGATAACATGTTCGCGTCTTCGGCCCCACGCCTTGCCTTAATTATAGCTATAACCATCTCTTTGTGTTCAGTGGAATGCATAGGCGATGCTACGATGAGCGGTGCAGTTACGCTGTTTCATGATTTCTGTGAAGTTGAACGCCCTTTTCTGCGTCACACGCTGTACCCGTACACGCCCGTAATGGCAGGTGCACCTTTAAAAATCTGTCCATGCACCTCAACACCCAGACATCTAATCCAGCGCGCGGGAGTTGAGTCGCAGATTCGACAGGTTATTATCTACTGGAGATATTCTTATTCCGAAGCAAACGAGGAGGATATCCTTTTGGACTGAGGAGATATGAACTTTGAAAGGCAGAGGGGGTGAGTCTGAGTTTGTGAATCATTATTTTTCAAAACCTCAAGAAAAATACACCTTTTGTTTAATTAAAGATAAAGTTGTGATGTAATGTTTTGGTTTGTTTGTGATCTTAGTCTTTACAATACCCTATTTGTGACAACGGAGGCCAATGCAGGTGATAGCTATCTGAAGATATTAATGGAATTGCAGGAGGCTTGTTATTGGGGGCGACGATATCATGCAGGTTGTTACAAAATACAAATCCAGTCGCTGCTATTCTTTAGACGCGCACTTTTATCACATGGTTAATCGTGGTCGTCCCTTTCAAATTTAGGTTATGAACGTTTTATTAATATTTTGAATTGAGGATATATGCCGACACCAATTGCTGACTCCAAAGCGGTTTATGTTCCATGTTGTATTGAAACGACGGCAGGTGTTAGGGTTAGGGTTTATACAGCCTTAGGTCTAGCTCCTTGGAGCAAAACGCCAACCGTTTGAATGGGGTAATTAAAAAATTAAATGTCCAGCTACTGCGAGCTCAGTGAAATCTACTTTTTATTCGTAGCCAATAATGCTAATAAAACATTGAGCGTTGTGAAACAAGTCTAAGTAACTTTGAAGTATAACCAGCGTCCTCCGCTTTCGTTGGATATTTTTTATTTGGCTCTATTTCTATATTTCTTGCGTAAGTCAACGGAAACATTAGTGAAGACGCGTATAAATAGAAGGTAAAATATAAAATTGCATCGAAGAGATACTATTATGAAGTTTACGTGGCTATCAAGCATATATACTGTGCTTTAGCCATAAAACCACACAATAAAAGGCTGAAAACATAAACATTAGCATTTATATATCTACATATATGCAGAATATGTATGTGTACTTCTATACAAACATGGATATGATGCTTCGATCTCGACGCGAAACATTTATCAAGCTATTCAACGTAAAGCCAACGACTGAGATTTTGATCCAGATCATAAATTGCATTGCAATACATTGATAATCTGCCTTTTGGAATTGTATGTCAGTCGCTATAATCAGTCTGGAATGGGAAACTGGGCGTCATCGATTTACAAAATTTTGTCCTGTCCTATTGCCTTGTATTCCGGCGAGTACAGCACGCATGTACTATTTCTTTGAGAACTATTGAATAAAATGTACTCAATTGGGAACAGAAATGTTGAACGTTTCTTACCGAACACCACACTAGCCTTTGACACACGGGTACATTTCAGGCTACGTAAGAACATAAACCTGTATGAGACTCTCTGATTGTATGGCCACTGACGTATTGCCTCTGTTTCTGCTGATTTAGACTGGTTCCTCCGAAGTCTAATGAAACGAAAAGAAGGCGAGCGGTAACCATCTTAGTGGCAGTGGGTAAGTACAGCACGCATTTGTATGGGAAGGAATAAATTCTGGCTTCTCTTCTCGCCGGTTATTAGCTATTTAATACTGAAGTTAATAAAGCAACGGTTGGATTGTCATGCCAGGAACATTTTAACTGGGTTTTAACTTCTGGTGTTGGAGTCTGTTGGGATGTAACGTTGGGTCTCCAAGTGGCTCAGTATCATTGAATAATACTGACCAAGAGCCCACAGTAGCGGTTGGCTTTGTTCTGTGGGGGATAGGTGTGAGAAGGTCAGCCAGGGTTTCCTCAAATCACTGCTCTCAGGACCCCTGAAAATTGTAAAGGACCTGTTTGGATGATATGAATACATTAGTGTATGCAATAAGTGCACACTTTCCTGTAGGGCACCGCTTGATTTCAAAGGCAAAAATACTTAATTTACAAAAATGCTATTGTTTATATAATAATGTAAAAGACGTGTCAAAAATGATATAGTCTATGAAGCTGAACTGGACCTTTGTTTCCTATGTTCATGACAGCCTGTATTTGCTGGCAGATCAGTGGAGCCAAAGCAAGCACGTAAGTTTTATGTTAATTTCTTGAAATACAAACAATTGTAAAGCTAACAGACGGACAAAAACTAAACGGCATGTCTCCATAGGACTGCTCCCAGTGCAACAAACCCGACGATATCTCCAAGCACAACAAACATTCCAGAAACTACAACTGAAGCTCCAACCACAACTAAAGCAGCAACAACAACGCCAGCTCCAATCACAACACAAGCACCAACAACTACAACTGAAGGTGCAACCACAACTAATGCACCGACAACAACAACTGAAGCTCCAACCACAACTACTGCACCAACAGCTACAACTGAAGCTCCAACCACAACTACTGCACCAACAGCTACAACTGAAGTTCCAACCACAACTACTGCACCAACAACTACAACTGAAGCTCCAACCACAACAAATTCACCAACAACTACAACTGAAGCTCCAACCACCACAACTATTGCACCAACAACTACAACTGAAGCTCCAACCACAACAAATTCACCAACAACTACAACTGAAGCTCCAACCACCACAACTATTGCACCAACAACTACAACTGAAGCTCCAACCACAACAATTGCACCAACAACTACAACTGAAGCTCCAACCACAACTAATGCACCCACAACTACAACTGAAGCTCCAACCACCACAACTATTGCACCAACAACTACAACTGAAGTTCCAACCACAACAATTGCACCAACAACTACAACTGAAGCTCCAACCACCACAACTATTGCACCAACAACAACAACTGAAGCTCCAACCACAACAAATTCACCAACAACTACAACTGAAGCTCCAACCACCACAACTATTGCACCAACAACTACAACTGAAGCTCCAACCACAACAATTGCACCAACAACTACAACTGAAGCTCCAACCACCACAACTGTTGCACCAACAACTACAACTGAAGCTCCAACCACAACAATTGCACCAACAACTACAACTGAAGCTCCAACCACAACTAATGCACCCACAACTACAACTGAAGCTCCAACCACCACAACTATTGCACCAACAACTACAACTGAAGCTCCAACCACAACAATTGCACCAACAACTACAACTGAAGCTCCAACCACCACAACTGTTGCACCAACAACTACAACTGAAGCTCCAACCACAACAATTGCACCAACAACTACAACTGAAGCTCCAACCACAACAATTGCACCAACAACTACAACTGAAGCTCCAACCACCACAATTGCACCAACAACTACAACTGAAGCTCCAACCACAACAATTGCACCAACAACTACAACTGAAGCTCCAACCACAACTAATGCACCCACAACTACAACTGAAGCTCCAACCACCACAACTATTGCACCAACAACTACAACTGAAGCTCCAACCACAACAATTGCACCAACAACTACAACTGAAGCTCCAACCACAACTAATGCACCCACAACTACAACTGAAGCTCCAACCACAACAATTGCACCCACAACTACAACTGAAGCTCCAACCACAACAATTGCACCAACAACAACAACTGAACCTCCAACCACAACTAATGCACCAACAGCTACAACTGAAGCTCCAACCACAACAATTGCACCAACAACAACAACTGAACCTCCAACCACAACTAATGCACCAACAGCTACAACTGAAGTTCCAACCACAACAATTACACCCACAACTACAACTGAAGCTCCAACCACCACAACTATTGCACCAACAACTACAACTGAAGCTCCAACCACAGCAAATTCACCAACAACTACAACTGAAGCTCCAACCACCACAACTATTGCACCAACAACTACAACTGAAGCTCCAACCACAACAATTGCACCAACAACTACAACTGAAGCTCCAACCACAACTAATGCACCCACAACTACAACTGAAGCTCCAACCACCACAACTATTGCATCAACAACTACAACTGAAGCTCCAACCACAACAATTGCACCAACAACTACAACTGAAGCTCCAACCACCACAACTATTGCACCAACAACTACAACTGAAGCTCCAACCACCACAACTATTGCACCAACAACTACAACTGAAGCTCCAACCACAACAAATTCACCAACAACTACAACTGAAGCTCCAACCACCACAACTATTGCACCAACAACTACAACTGAAGCTCCAACCACAACAATTGCACGAACAACTACAACTGAAGCTCCAACCACCACAACTGTTGCACCAACAACTACAACTGAAGCTCCAACCACAACAATTGCACCAACAACTACAACTGAAGCTCCAACCACAACTAATGCACCCACAACTACAACTGAAGCTCCAACCACAACAATTGCACCAACAACTACAACTGAAGCTCCAACCACCACAACTGTTGCACCAACAACTACAACTGAAGCTCCAACCACAACAATTGCACCAACAACTACAACTGAAGCTCCAACCACAACTAATGCACCCACAACTACAACTGAAGCTCCAACCACAACAATTGCACCAACAACTACAACTGAAGCTCCAACCACAACTAATGCACCCACAACTACAACTGAAGCTCCAACCACAACAATTGCACCAACAACTACAACTGAAGCTCCAACCACCACAACTGTTGCACCAACAACTACAACTGAAGCTCCAACCACAACAATTGCACCAACAACTACAACTGAAGCTCCAACCACAACTAATGCACCCACAACTACAACTGAAGCTCCAACCACCACAACTATTGCACCAACAACTACAACTGAAGCTCCAACCACAACAATTGCACCAACAACTACAACTGAAGCTCCAACCACAACTAATGCACCCACAACTACAACTGAAGCTCCAACCACAACAATTGCACCAACAACTACAACTGAAGCTCCAACCACAACTAATGCACCCACAACTACAACTGAAGCTCCAGCCACCACAACTATTGCACCAACAACTACAACTGAAGCTCCAACCACAACAATTGCACCAACAACTACAACTGAAGCTCCAACCACCACAATTGCACCAACAACTACAACTGAAGCTCCAACCACAACAAATTCACCAACAACTACAACTGAAGCTCCAACCACCACAACTATTGCACCAACAACTACAACTGAAGCTCCAACCACAACAATTGCACCAACAACTACAACTGAAGCTCCAACCACCACAACTGTTGCACCAACAACTACAACTGAAGCTCCAACCACAACAATTGCACCAACAACTACAACTGAAGCTCCAACCACAACTAATGCACCCACAACTACAACTGAAGCTCCAACCACAACTAATGCACCAACAACTACAACTGAAGCTCCAACCACCACAACTGTTGCACCAACAACTACAACTGAAGCTCCAACCACAACAATTGCACCAACAACTACAACTGAAGCTCCAACCACAACTAATGCACCCACAACTACAACTGAAGCTCCAACCACAACAATTGCACCAACAACTACAACTGAAGCTCCAACCACAACTAATGCACCCACAACTACAACTGAAGCTCCAACCACAACAATTGCACCAACAACTACAACTGAAGCTCCAACCACCACAACTGTTGCACCAACAACTACAACTGAAGCTCCAACCACAACAATTGCACCAACAACTACAACTGAAGCTCCAACCACAACTAATGCACCCACAACTACAACTGAAGCTCCAACCACCACAACTATTGCACCAACAACTACAACTGAAGCTCCAACCACAACAATTGCACCAACAGCTACAACTGAAGCTCCAACCACAACTAATGCACCCACAACTACAAGTGAAGCTCCAACCACAACAATTGCACCCACAACTACAACTGAAGCTCCAACCACAACTAATGCACCAACAGCTACAACTGAAGCTCCAACCACAACAAACATCCTAACAACTACAACTGAAGCTCCAACCACAACAATTGCACCAACAACTACAACTGAAGCTCCAACCACCACAACTAATGCACCAGCAACTACAACTGAAGCTCCAACCACAACAATTGCAGCAACAACTACAACTGAAGCTCCAACCACAACTAATGTACCAACTAGAACTGAAGTTTCAACCACAACTACTGCACAAACAACTACAACTGAAGCCCCAACCACAACAAATTCACCAACAACTACAACTGAAGCTCCAACCACAACAATTGCACCAACAACTACAACTGAAGCTCCAACCACAACAATTGCACCAACAACTACAACTGAAGCTCCAACCACAACAAATGCACCCACAACTACAACTGAAGCTCCAACCACCACAACAATTGCACCAACAACAACAACTGAACCTCCAACCACAACTAATGCACCAACAGCTACAACTGAAGCTCCAACCACAACAATTGCACCAACAACAACAACTGAACCTCCAAGCACAACTAATGCACCAACAGCTACAACTGAAGTTCCAACCACAACTACTGCACCAACAACTACAACTGAAGCTCCAACCACAACTACTGCACCAACAACTACAACTGAAGCTCCAACCACAACAAATTCACCAACAACTACAACTGAAGCTCCAACCACCACAACTATTGCACCAACAACTACAACTGAAGCTCCAACCACAACAAATTCACCAACAACTACAACTGAAGCTCCAACCACCACAACTATTGCACCAACAACTACAACTGAAGCTCCAACCACAACAATTGCACCAACAACTACAACTGAAGCTCCAACCACCACAACTGTTGCACCAACAACTACAACTGAAGTTCCAACCACAACAATTGCACCAACAACTACAACTGAAGCTCCAACCACAACAATTGCACCCACAACTACAACTGAAGCTCCAACCACCACAACTAATGCACCAGCAACTACAACTGAAGCTTCAACCACAACTATTGCACCCACAACTACAACTGAAGCTCCAACCACAACTAATGTACCAACTACAACTGAAGCTTCAACCACAACTACTGCACAAACAACTACAACTGAAGCTCCAACCACAACTACTGCACCAACAACTACAACTGAAGCTCCAACCACAACAAATTCACCAACAACTACAACTGAAGCTCCAACCACCACAACTATTGCACCAACAACTACAACTGAAGCTCCAACCACAACAATTGCACCAACAACTACAACTGAAGCTCCAACCACCACAACTATTGCACCAACAACTACAACTGAAGCTCCAACCACCACAACTATTGCACCAACAACTACAACTGAAGCTCCAACCACAACAATTGCACCAACAACTACAACTGAAGCTCCAACCACAACTAATGCACCCACAACTACAACTGAAGCTCCAACCACAACAATTGCACCCACAACTACAACTGAAGCTCCAACCACAACAATTGCACCAACAACTACAACTGAAGCTCCAACCACAACTAATGCACCAACAACAACTGAAGTTCCAACCACGACCACTGCACCTACAACTACAACTGAAGCACCAACCACAACTAATGCACCGACAACAACAACTGAAGCTCCAACCACAACTAATGTACCAACTACAACTGAAGCTTCAACCACAACTACTGCACCAACAACTACAACTGAAGCTCCAACCACAACTAATTCACCAACAACTACAACTGAAGCTCCAACCACAACTAATGCACCAACAACAACAACTGAAGCTCCAACCACAACTAATGCACCGACAACAACAACTGAAGCTCCAACCACAACTAATGTACCAACTACGAGTGAAGCTCCAACCACAACTAATGCACCAACAACTACAACTGAAGCTCCAACCACAACAATTGCACCAACAACTACAACTGAAGCTCCAACCACAACTAATGCACCGACAACAACAACTGAAGCTCCAACCACAACTAATGTACCAACTACAACTGAAGCTCCAACCACAACTAATGTACCAACTACAACTGAAGCTCCAACCACAACTACTGCACCAACAACTACAAGTGAAGCTCCAACCACAACAATTGCACCAACAACTACAACTGAAGCTCCAACCACAACAATTGCACCAACAACTACAACTGAAACTCCAACCACAACTAATGCACCCACAATTACAACTGAAACTCCATCCACAACAATTGCACCAACAACTACATCTGAAGCTCTAACCACAACTAATGCACCCACAACTACAACTGAAGCTCCAACCACAACAATTGCACCAACAACAACAACTGAAGCTCCAACCACAACAATGGCACCCACAACTACAACCGAAGCTCCAACCACTACTAATGCACCAACAACTACATCTGAAGCTCCAACCACAACAATTGCACCAACAACTACAACTGAAGCTCCAACCACAACTAATGCACCCACAACTACAACTGAAGCTCCATCCACAACAATTGCACCAACAACTACATCTGAAGCTCCAACCACAACTAATGCACCGACAACTACAAGTGAAGCTCCAACCACAACAATTGCACCAACAACTACAACTGAAGCTCCAACCACAACAAATGCACCAACAACTACAACTGAAGCTTCAACCACAACTACTGCACCAACAACTACATCTGAAGCTCCAACCACAACTAATGCACCCACAACTACAAGTGAAGCTCCAACCACAACAATTGCACCAACAACAACTGAAGCTCCAACCACAACAAATGCACCAACAACTACATCTGAAGCTCCAACCACAACTAATGCACCCACAACTACAAGTGAATCTCCAACCACAACAATTGCACCAACAACTGAGGCTCCAACCACAACAAATGCACCAACAACTACAACTGAAGCTCCAACCACCACAACTATTGCACCAACAACAACTGAAGCTCCAACAACAACAAATGCAATGACAACAACAACTGAAGCTCCAACCACAACTAATGTACCAACTACAACTGAAGCTCAAACCACAACTACTGCACCAACAACTACAACTGAAGCTCCAACCACAACAAATGCACCAACTACTACAACTGAAGCTCCAATCACGACAAATTCACCAACAACTACAACTGAAGCTCCAACCACCACAACTATTGCACCAACAACAACTGAAACTCCAACCACAACAAATGCACCACCAACAGCTGCAGCTATCACCACAACAGCTATCCCAACATCTACAACTGAAGCTCCAACAACAACAAATGCACCAACAACTACAACTGAAGCTCCAACCACAACTAATGCACCAACAACTACAACTGAAGCTCCAACCACAACAAATTCACCAACAACTACAACTGAAGCTCAAACCACAACTACTGCACCAACAACTACAACTGAAGCTCCAACCACAACAAATGCACCAACAACTACAACTGAAGCTTCAACCACAACAATTGCACCAACAACTACATCTGAAGCTCCAACCACAACTAATGCACCCACAACTACAAGTGAAGCTCCAACCACAACAATTGCACCAACAACTACAACTGAAGCTCCAACCACAACAAATGCACCAACAACTACAACTGAAGCTTCAACCACAACTACTGCACCAACAACTACATCTGAAGCTCCAACCACAACTAATGCACCCACAACTACAAGTGAAGCTCCAACCACAACAATTGCACCAACAACAACTGAAGCTCCAACCACAACAAATGCACCAACAACTACATCTGAAGCTCCAACCACAACTAATGCACCCACAACTACAAGTGAATCTCCAACCACAACAATTGCACCAACAACTGAAGCTCCAACCACAACAATTGCACCAACAACTACAACTGAAGCTCCAACCACCACAACTATTGCACCAACAACAACTGAAGATCCAACCACAACAAATTCACCAAAAACTACAACTGAAGCTCCAACCACCACAACTATTGCACCAACAACTACAACTGAAGCTCCAACAACAACAAATGCACTGACAACAACAACTGAAGCTCCAACCACAGCTAATGTACCAACTACAACTGAAGCTCAAACCACAACTACTGCACCAACAACTACAACTGAAGCTCCAACCACAACAAATGCACCAACAACTACAACTGAAGCTCCAACCACAACAAATTCACCAACAACTACAACTGAAGCTCCAACCACCACAACTATTGCACCAACAACAACTGAAGCTCCAACCACAACAAATGCACCACCAACAGCTGCAGCTATCACCACAACAGCTATCCCAACATCTACAACTGAAGCTCCAACAACAACAAATGCACCAACAACAACTGAAGCTCCAACCACAACAAATGCACCAACAACTACAACTGAAGCTCAAACCACAACTACTGCACCAACAACTACAACTGAAGCTCCAACCACAACAAATGCACCAACAACTACAACTGAAGCTTCAACCACAACTAATTCACCAACAACTACAACTGAAGCTCCAACCACAACACTTGCATCAACAACAACAACTGAAGCTCCAACCACAACAAATGCACCAACAACTACAACTGAAGCTTCAACCACAACTACTGCACCAACAACTACAACTGAAGCTCCAACCACAACAAAGTCACCAACAACTACAACTGAAGCTCCAACCACAACAATTGCACCAACAACTACTACTGAAGCTCCAACCACAGAGAACATCCTGAAAACCACAACTGAAGTGTTAACCACAACTAATGCATCATCTGCAGCTGCAGCTGCAACCACAACAGCCATCCCAACAACTACAACTGAAGCTCCAACCACAGCTAATGCACCATCAACAACAACTGAAGCCCCAACCAACACAACTATTGCACCAACAACAACTGATTCTCCAACCACAACAATTGCACCAACAACTACAACTGAGGTTCCAACCACAACAATTACATCAACAAGTACAACTGAAGCTCCAACCATAACAAATTCACCAACATCTACAACTGAAGCTCCAACCACAACTACTGCACCAACAACTACAACTGAAGCTCCAACCACAACTACTGCACCAACAACTACAACTGAAGCTCCAACAACAACAAATGCACCAACAACTACTGTGGCAACAACAACAACAATTGCACCAACAACAACAACTGAAGCTCCAACCACAACTAATGCACAAACAACAAGTGCATCTCCAAGCACAACAAACATCCCAACAAGTACAACTGAAGGTCCAACAGCACCTAATGCACCAATATCAACTGTACCTCCAACCATAACAATCTCACCAACAACCATAACTGAATCTCCAACCACAACAATTGCACCAACAAGTACAACTGAAGCTCCTACCACAACAAATTCACCAATAACTACAACTGAAGCTCCAACCACAGCTAATACACCCACAACTACAACTGACGGTCCAACCATAACAAATTCATCAACAACTACAACTGAAGCTCCAACCACAACTAATTCACCAGCAACATCTGTACTCTCAACTACACCAAACATCCTAACTACAACTGAGGCTACAACAACCACATATGCACCAACAACTACACCTCATGCTCCAACAACAACAAATGCACCAACAACTGCAGCTGTTGGAACCACAGGCTTTGTTGTTATGAACACCACAACAACCATGAATTTGGTTCCTTCTACTGCTCCACAGACACCCCTCATAACAACTGCTGCTCTGTCTACCTCTGATTCAACATCTGCAATCACTGCAGGATCCTCCCCTGTAACTAATGCCGCAGCAGCCTCAACAACTGAAGGTGCTTCTGTCGCCGTGACAACAAATTCTCCAGCTGCAACAAATACAACTACAACAACAGCTGCAAACTCAGTGACTTCCCCAACAGCTGCCACGAGTGGTGTACCTGTGGTTGTTGCACCGACTGTCTCTGGGGGTTCCTCTGGTGCATCAGCAACCACAGCACCACCAACCACGTAAGATTTCCCGTGTGGCTTTTCAGTGTTACGTCCAATTGGTGAATTGGCTTGTTCTGTCCTAATGCTGTTGAAAAGCATCGCTGATTATTGGAATGTTTTCTCTTTGTGTTTCTGCAGCATCGGGACGGTGCTGATCTTCATCCGCTTTGTGTTCTACACCCTGAATCCAGTCCCCAGTGAGAGCCAGATTCTCAGCCTCGCCAGCACACTGTTAGACTCTCGCGTCAGGAGTCTGAACGACCCCCAGAAACTGCAGAATGTCACTTATGAGAGTGAGTCATACTCATCCACGTTATTCCTATCCCCACATCAGAGTTAAGATTTTCGGCACATTGACTGTGAGGAGTATGAATTGAACTACATTTCCCACAGTGCTACTGTATATCTGCCTACAATGCCATGACTTCTGGTCAGATCAGCCTTAAAAGCTCATAAATAGTACAGAGTGACCAAAGTGCTTTTATGATTTAACATCTGCTTTTCTATTTTTTGTATGTTTCAGGAGTCCAAAGCAATTTCATATAAAGGTGTTTTTATGAATATTTCTTTTTAAAATCTCTCTTCTCTCCCTCCCTCACCCCACCACCAGAATTATCAGACTTTTCCTTCGCTATCAACGTGGCCTACCAGATACTCAACGTGAGCATGTCAGAGAACATGGGACTGAGAAATGAGACTTACAACCTCATCCAGGACTCTGTGAACAACCTGGTAAGTCTGGCCTGCTCTGTCATCAGCACACTTGTACCACAGCGAAACAAATTCTGAGATTCCAAAGCTATGTATATGTAAGTATGTGTCTGCTGAGAGCACCAGAATGGGGAAATTGTAATGCTTGTGTGCTGATTTTATTTTGATATGATTCATTACTATCCAGATGAGAGGACTCTTCACTTGTAAATTGGTGATTTGTAATGATGAAATATGCAAGACCTAGTATCTCCAGGACTATTGTTGTCCTGTTATCGTCTGTGTACCTGTAGGTACATGTTGAAGGATTCTTAATTCAACATGAATCACAAAGTGGAAATGAAAAGAAGGAGAGCTGCAAGGTTGCTAAGTCATGTAAAGCAAGCAATATTGAACTCAATTAAACAGCAGTGCGGGTCTCAGGCTGCTTTGATGATCCTTCTTTTTGTTTGTTTCCCCTTCATGTTTGACCTCCAGCTGAATATAATTCTGAACAAACCCGGGGCGAATCCTTTCGTCTTTCCACGAGCGAATTACACGTAAGTCCTCAGTCTGGCGTTTCTTGTAGAACTTTAGGGTGCGTGTGTCATTTCATCAGCATTAGGCTGGTAAGAAAGGCATAGCAACTCTGCATTTATTTCTTCATTCCTACAGGAGCATGCCTAACCAAATTGAGGCTGACGTGCAGTACGTCTTTCGGGAAGGTGACATTAACCAACCCAGTGCTTTCCTGGCTGCCATTCTGAAAGTCTCTGGTAGGTTCCTCACTGCACCTGTCAATTTCAAATCCTTTTTACCAATCAGAGCTTCCAGAACTACTATTAATGTATAAGAGATGCATCATAAAGGCATTAATCTAATCCGTTCACACTGAGATCTTCAGATTTAGTGCCTCGCTAATAGCAGTCAACATAATAGCAGTAACATTCCTCCTGAGATTCATTCCAACAACACCTCAGGTCAAGAGACTCATGCTCTTTTTGTTGAATTCCCACTGGCTGGTTAGCTGGGTTGTGTACGCAGTGAAGGGATCAGGGAGCCATAAAAGGTGCCAATCGGCAGAGGCTCCAAAGCTTCAAGGTTCTCTGGCACTCTGCAGGACTAGATTAATCCATTCTCCGTTTTTAGGCCTGGCCACCACTGCTGCCCCAACAACAACCACGACCACAACCACTACAACCACGACCACCACGACCACGGCCAGCCCCACAGTCCTGCTGCCCACGGCCACGGGGAACAGCACGGTGGCGGGAGGGAGCTTCCCTGGCTGGGCTCTGGCCATCATCATACCCTGCGGTATCGCCATCATCCTGGTGCCCTGTTGGATCCTCCTGTGTGTAAGTACTGGCTGCCGGCGTGTGTGTGTGTGTCTGTGCGTTCATGTGTGTGTACGCCTCTTGTGTGTGGTATCTTTCTCTTTCTCGGGGTCTCTGCGTGTCACAGTAAATTCACTCTCTCTGTCTCGGTGTCACAGTGCCTGCTGTGTGGCTGCTGTGCAGCTCTTAGAAGACGCTGGCACAGGAGACGGTCCTACAACGTGCAATACACCACACGGAACAGCCTCTTCTGAGAAGGTGGGTGCCACTTTATACCTGTACTGTGTAACGACCGCTTACAATAATGACTCTATTACTGACAATTCAAAAAAGGACACAATGTTGAAAACATTAATGAATAATGGTAGAGTTCGCTGATAAAATCGATATTTTATGAAACTGTACTTTTTTCATATTTCAGACCCATCTGGCATTTATCCATATAAGTGCGATGGTTTGGACAACATTGACAGGAATTACCATGAAAAGAACTACATCTCCCACAATGCTGCGGTGCACCAGCCTTGCTGTCTCCACTTCCCTCCCTTCTGTTATT